>NW_007250830.1:79099-88452 GCF_000164805.1 Carlito syrichta
TGGCCGGGAGCGGCCACTGCGCTCCAGTCTGGGCGACAGTGAGACTCCAACTCAAAAAAAAAAAAAAAAAAAGATAGCACCAGGAAGGGTAGAGGGGCACACCTCATCAATAAGGGTACCTGCATAATGAACATTTGTATACCTAACCCTGAATTGTACCCCACATCTTTAAAACTAAAAGTTACAAAAATAAAATAAAAGATAGCACTGCCAGATGCGGTGGCGCCTGCTTGTCATTAATTCCAGCACTTTGGGAGACCAAGGCGGGAGGTTTGCCTGAGGCCAAGAGTTCAAGACCAGCCTGGGCAACATGCAAGACCTCATCTCTCCAATAAATAAATAAAAATAGCCAGGTGTAGTGGTAAACACCTGTAGTCCCAGCTACTTGGGAGGCTGAGGCAGAAGGATCACCTGAGCCCAGGAGGTAGAAGCTGCAGTAAGCTATCAGCATACCACTGCACTCCAGCCTGGGTAGCAGAATGAGACTCTGACTAAATAAACAAATAATTAAATAATAGCTCTTATTAAGCATCACTGAGACCCAGAAGTGGTGAGTTTGAGATTGCCAGGTTATCCATTTGAGGAAGAAGAAACCCCTGAGTCCCTGGGGATCTTGTGGGGAGGGACACAGCCCCAGGTCAGCTTCGTGGTCCTAGTGCCTAGCATTGCGCCCACCCCTGACACCCATGGTGATTCCATCTCTGTATCCCCAGTAAAACCAAGCCCACCTGCACCTCAGCAGTTTCCACGGGGTTGATTCTGGGCTCCGAGAAGGTGCTGGCTCAGGGGTCAGGGGTCACACAAACGCCAGAAGGAGGAAGTAATTGGTTTGCCAGGCTGTCCTTCCCTTGGCATGGCTGGATAAACTTTGATCTGTCCTGAGAGGAATGTGAACATTTGGCTGTGGCCTGCAGGGCAGTCGTTGATTTTACAAGAAATGTAGGCTGCGGTGCAGATGTGCTCTAAATTATTCTGGTGGGATTATGGAGGCCACAGCCAGGCCTCAGAACACCATGGCCACCTGCTGCCACACCTTCTGTTTGTCCAGAGGCAGACTTGTTCCCAGCAGGACTAGAGTCAGCCAAGGGCATCACGTGCTCTCGTCCCGGCCTGCCTCGCCCCTCCTTCCTTGCCCCCTCCCAGCCCATAGTCACGTGGGTGAGGGTGGCAGGCACCAGGGCTGGGCCCAGCCCCCTACACCACCCGGACAGACCATCCTAAGACACCCTTTTCCTCCTGCAGGTGCAGCCCCAGCGCATTCACCTACGGCCCACTGGTGGCACCTGTCTGGTGTGCGGTTACCTCTCTCCTATGTTTAATTCATGGCTGGGGCGGCGGGGGAGGGAGGATGAGTTTCCCAAGAAAGGAAAGAACTCCCCTGGGGTCTTGCCCAGTTCCTGCTTGCCTGAAGTGCACATAGTCGAGGCCTCAGCCTCCTCTCTGGGACCAGGGTTGGGGAGTGGAAGCCACCGATGGGCTTGGAGGACACTGTCCCAGCCAGGACACTGCCATCGGTCACTAATCTGTAGCCCTGGAATGTCTGCAGGCCAATCAGCGGGGTCTCTGGGGGCTCCCCAAGGGCGCTAATAATCCTGCAATGATTAGCAGGGGCCATGGGGTCAGTGCACACCGCTCTGCCTGCTGTTGGAGGGGGTGTGTGAAGGGCGGGCTGGCCAGGCCAGAGGCCAGAGCAGGCAGGCATCCCAGGGAGCAGTCCGTCTCTTTTCATGCCAGCGCCAAGGGGAGGCTATTGGGACACACCGATTACTTACTATCCAGTCTCCCTCTTTTGTCTGCCAGCCCAGCCTGATTCCTCGAGACTGAATAACTCCATCCAGTCTGAGAAGCAAGTGAGCTGGACGGCTGGGCGAGACCGTGCCTGGAGCACCCGACAGGCCATGCTGCGGCCACCGCCCTCCCCCGGGCTGGGGGCCCTCTTGCCTGTGGTCCTGGCCCTCCTTGGCCTCTCCTGGGCAGAGGTGTGGCCCCTCCAGCTGCAGGAGCAGGCTCTGATGCCTGGAGGTAAGGGAGCCGGTGAGGATGGAGGTGGAGGAGCCATTGTGAACGCTGCAGAGGGGATGCTGGGAGACTTCTGGAAGCTGGTCCCTGGGCGTGGGAGCCCTCGCAGAACTGGGGGGGAAGAGGGAGGAAGGGGCGGGCCCAGAATACCCACTGGATTCTGCAGTAGGGGCCAAAGAGACTCAGTGGACAAGAGGAGTCCCAGGCAGGGGGCTGCTGGGAGCCCAGGGCTGGCCCCCTCCTCACACCCAGCTCCAGCCCCCCATTCTTTCCCACTCCCCAACTCCCAGCATTCAGCACAAGTGCTGCACCATACCTCTTCTCTCTCCCTGACTCCCACTGCTTCCTCCCTGTCTCATCTCCTTCCCTCTCTGTGATCCGCACCCTCCCCCGCACCTACACAGCCACTCCTGTCCTTGGATCTTAGGTCTTGTTTCCTAAAGGTCACCTCACCATGAGGACGGGCCCAGCCCCCTGGCTCCGGCGGGCAGCCTGACCTTCTCTCCCCACCTGCAGGCCTGAGCAAGAAGGAGAGTTTCTTGCTTCTCTCCCTGCACAACCGCCTGCGCAGCCGGGTCCACCCCCCAGCGGCCAACATGCGGAGAATGGTGAGTGCCCCCAGCCCAGCTCTGCTCTGCCAGAGGGGCGGCCAGAGGGATAGACCCCAGAGGAGGGCTCAGGAGGCCATGCCTGTCCAGGCGCCCTTCCACCTGGGCAGGGTGGGCGGGGGCAGCCGGGCACTTGTCCACTGTGGGGACCAAGGCCCTGGTCTCTGGGGGGTTATGTGGCTTCTTCCCCCCCCCACCCTCAGGGCAGGAGGTCAGGCCTCTTGGCTCACACTGGCCCGAGGGCAGACCTTTTTCCTGCCCTGGTATCTTGTCACCATGGAGATCAAGAGACAGGAGGGAGCATCCCCTCCTCCTGGGAAGGCTTCATGGGAGTCCAGTGGGATGGGAGGGTCAGAGGCCAGAGAGGGAGAAAGGCCAGGACTGGCCGACTGGCGGGGGCTTGTGTGTGACCAGGACCCAGCATGCCTTTCTGGGCTTATCTGGGCCACTAGGAGGGGCCTCGCCCAAGTTCCCTCCGCATTTACTTGCTCACATGTCACAGCAGGAGCTGGGGTCGGGGGAGTGTGGCATTTCCCACCACCCTGACTGGGGTTGCAGGACAGGGGCTGTCATCTGGAGGCTCAGAAATGCTGCCCCCATTGTCAGGAACCCCAGGAGCCCCAGCCCGTGACAACAGGCCAGGGAGCAAGGGCCGGACCAAGTGGGGGAGGGCAGAGTTCCCCATGGCCGCCTTCCAAAAACTCCTCTGAGGCTGGTGGCCACGCAGCGACCTTGAGAGCTCTCAGGTCAGTTTCCCAGGAGGTGGGGGTGGGGCAGGCAGGCAGAGGTGGACTGGGAGGGAGTCGCTTCTCCTCCTTTTTCCACCCTGAGCATCTCTGCCCCTTCTCAGGCCCAATCCCTGGCAGCCAGGGCTACTCCCAGCTGGGGCAGCCAGCGGTGGGTGCTCCTGTCTAGGACTCCACAGGCAGAAGGGACTGCTGCAGTCAGCGGGTTGGCAGCCAGCACTCGTGCAGGGCCCTCCTGGCTAAGTCCTAAAAGCCTCATTTCGTTTCTTTCTTTCTTTTTTTAATTGGAGTCTCACTCTGTTGCCAGGCTGGAGTGCAGTGGCACACTCCCGGCCACCACAGCCTTGACCTGCTGGGCTCAGGTGATCCTTCCACCTCAGCCTTCCAAGTAGCTGGAACCACAGACATGTGCCACCACACCGGCCAATTTTTTTATTCATTGTAGAGATGAGGTCTCACCATGTTGCTCAGGCTGGTCTTGAACCCCTGGGCTCAGGCAATCCTCTCGCTTCTGCCTCCCGAAGTGATGGGTTTACAGACATGAGCTACCATGCCCGGCCGTAAAAAGCCTCATTTAAATCAAAGTGCAGGTGGAACCGTACCACTCAGCCTCCTCACCTGCTGGGCCTGCGCACTCCAGGGCACCCCTTCTTTGTGCACAGTGGAGACTGAGGCCCTTAGGGTGATTCAGGGCTGCTGAGGGGCCCTGGGAAATCTCCACCTCCCGGCTCCACCCTCGTCAGAGGTAAAATCACAGCCTTGATAACAGTGCTATCCTATGGGGACCTTATTGTCCCTCTTTTACAGATGAGGACATTGAGCCTCATGGAGATTGGGTGACTGCCAGAGGTCACTGGGCTTGATGGGTGGGGGGATTGCCAAGCCCCTCATTTCAGAAGAGAGAATGGGGTGGGGGAAGCAGAGAACTCCACTCACTGGGCCCAGACCTGGGAGACCCCTCACACCCTCTATTTCCCCACTGGTACCCCTGTTTACTCCAAGGCCGGGGGTGAAGGGCCCAGGAAAATAGGATGGAGAGGTATGGCTGCTGGGGCATGAAGGAGGGTGGTTTGGCCAGGTGGGAGCAGCGGAGTCCTTCTAACGATGGCCAGAACACAGAGCCAATCTGAAAACTGCTTTCATGACCAGGCAGGAACAGGAAAGCAGCCCATCCGTGCCGGGCAGGGCCTAAGGGTGCTCACAACAGGACTCTGGGAGATGGAGGCTCAGTCCTGGGAGTAACTTGGCTCTGGGTAAGGTGTCAGACACCGCCTGTGCTTTCCCACCCTGGCCCCAGAGCAGTGGAGGAGACCGGCTTAGAGTGTCAGGTGGCCAAGCAGGACTCCTCATCCAGTGCTGTCTTCTCTGCATGACCTGGCACCCATGGATGCTTGGAGACCATGGTGAAGTTGAATCATTGAGGCCTGGCCCAGCAGCCAAAAGCCTCTGGCTGATGTCTCTGTTTGTGCCACCCCCAGGACTGGAGTGAGAACCTGGCCCGGCTGGCTCAAGCCAGGGCAGCCCTCTGTGGCGCCCCTGCCCCAAGCCTGGCATCCACCCCGCAGGTGGGCTGGAACGTGCAGCTGCTGCCCACAGGCTCGGCATCCTTTGTCGACGTGGTCACCCTGTGGTTTGCAGAGGGCCAGCAGTATAGCCACACAGCGGCTGAATGTGCCCACAACGCCACCTGCACCCACTACACTCAGGTGAGTGCATTGCAGGTGAAATCCAAGTACCAGCTCTCAGACCCCTGAGGCCGGCTGGGTCATCTCAGAAGAGGCTACAGTTTGTCCTAAATTTGGGGATTCCTATTCCTCCACTTTGCTTAGTTTTATTTATTTCAACCTTAAATATCAATCATTTCAAGCATACTTGTAAATTTAAAAAAGGACACCCTTACCCATTACTTGGATTTAGAAGATGTTACTAAACTAAAGCCCTACTCCTTTTTTTTCCCCCTCAGTCCCCCCCCCAGAGAGAACCTTCCTAAAGTTCAGGTGTCCCACTCTCAAGCAAGTTTTCTCTTTTTTTCCTTCATCCAAAACATATTTGTTGAGTGTCTCCTAGGTACCTGGCACTCTTTAGTGCTGAGGACAGCATTGGAAAACCCAAGCAAAAACCCATGCATATTTTAATACCTTTACTATACGTATACATGTTTTTATACCTTTTCTACTTGTGCAAGTGGGTCATGTGTTTTTAGGTCTTACATAATCTCGCTGTATGTCTCCTTTTGAAACTTGATCACTCCAGACCATGTTGATAAGATTTACTTCTTTTGATCCATATAGGCATGGGTGATTCACGTTGACTGTGTAAGCATTTCACTATGAATAAAATGCAGTTTATTCATTCAGAAGGATGTGGGTAGACATCTAGGTTATTCCACTTTTTTATTATTTTGTTTTATTTTTTGAGTTGGAGTCTCACTCGATCGCCCAGACTGGAGTGCAGTGGCTGCTCCCAGCCACCGCAGCCTCGCCTGCTGGGCTCTGGCGATCCTTCCGCCTCAGCCTTCCAAGTAGCTGGAATTACAGGCATGCGCTACCATGCCCGGCTGATTTTTTGATTTATTGTAGAGATGAGGTCTCGCTGCCCAGGCAGGTCTCGAACCCGCGGGCTCAGGCAATCCACTCACCTCAGCCTCCCAAAGGCCCGGGATTATAGGCTGAGCCACCGAGCCCGGCTCACTTTTTTTATTGTTACAAGCCATGTTGCCATACACAGATCTGTGGTCAGGTCATCTGGTGCATGTATGTCCAGAGTTTCCCTAGAGAGACTTGGAAGGGGAATGGCTGGTCAGAGAGAACGTGCACCTGTAGCCAGGTGTTGCCGAAGTGATTGTGTCAATTGTGCAGACCAGCAAACCAATCCCTGCTTCCCTGGTGTCATCAGGATCCTGAATTTTTGCCAAACTCAGGGGTGTGAAAACCTTGCTGTGTTTTTATTTGCATTTCCCTGATTACCTTTGAGACTGAGCATATTTCTGTTCATATCCTTTGCCCATTTTTATAACATGGTTTGTCTTTTTCTTGTTAATTTGTAGGTATCCTTTCTATATGCTTTTTTTTTTTTTTTTTTTTGAGTTGGAGTCTCACTCTGTCGCCCAGACTGGGAGCGGCCACCGCAGCCTCGACCTATATACTTATTATTGGTCATATGGCTCATAAATACTTTTTCTAGCATATGACTTGTCTTTTCTCTGTTTTTATGTTATCTGTTATTGTGTAAAAGATTTGTGTTTTTTTTTTTTAGTTAGAGTCTCACTCTAGTGGTATGATCACAGCTTGCCACAGCCTCGACCTCATGGCACAGGCAATCTTTCTGCCTCAGTCTCCCAAGTAACTGGGACTACAGGCATGCATCACCACACCTGGCTAATTTTAAAATTTTGTGTAGAGACAAGGTCTCACTATGTTGCCCAGGCTGGTCTCGAAATCCTAGGCTCAAGCAGTCCTCCCTCCTTGGCCTGAGATTACAGGTATGAGCCACCACGCTGTCCTGTGTGGAGGATTTTAATATTAATGTAATTCATATCACTGGTCTTTTTTTTTTTTTTTTTTGAGTTGGAGTCTCACTCGGTCGCCCAGACTGGAGTGCAGTGGCCGCTCCCGGCCACCGCAGCCTCGACCTGCTGGGCTCCGGCGATCCTTCCGCCTCAGCCTTCCGAGTAGCCGGAATTACAGGCATGTGCTACCACGCCCGGCTGATTTTGTGATTTATTGTAGAGATGAGGTCTCGCTGCCCAGGCGGGTCACGAGGTCTTTTTCTTTATAGTTCTTTTTAAAATTGTATTATGTTTAAGAAACCCATTCCTACCCCATATCAGAAAGATGTTTTTCCTATATTTTCTTCCAGTGTTTAAATGCTTTCCTTTTTCATACTGTCATTTAGTTGTGTTTTTCTTTTCTTTTTTTTTTCTTTTCTTTTTTCTAAGTTGGAGTCTCTGTTGCCCAGGCTGGAGTACAATTGCACAATCATGGCTACCGCAGCCTCAATCTTCTGGACTCAGGCAATCCGTCCCCCTCAGCCTTCCAAATAGCTGGAACTACAGGCGTGCACTACCATGCCCGACTAATTTTTTTTTTTAAGTCAGAGTCTCACTCTGTCACCCAGGCTGGAGTGCAGTGGCATGCTCATGGCCACCTCAGCCTCGACCTGCTGGACTCAGGCGATCCTTCTGCCACAACCTTCCAAGTAGCTGAAACTACAGGCACACTCCACCACACCTAGCTAATTTTTTATTTATCGTAGAATCGAGGTCTCGCCAAGTTGCCCGGGCTGGTCTCGAACCTGCAGGCTCAGGCAATCTACTCACCTCAGCCTCCCAAAGGCGCGGGATTACAGGCTGAGCCACTGAGCCCGGCTCTAATGTTTTTTTAATGTCATTTAGGCACCTGGAATTTTTGTGGATGGTGTGACATAAGGACTTAATTTTATTTTTTTTGATCTGGGCACCTTTTATTAAGTATCGAGTCCTTACCCAGCTGGTTTGTGATATCACCAGCATCATACGCCAAGCTGACATATCCACACAGGGCTGTCACTGAGCCTCTGTTCTGTCCTGCTGGTCTTTTTGTTTGTCCCTGCACAAAATGTGTTTTGATTGTTACAGCTTTATTAAAAGCTTTGACAGGACAATTCCCCATGCTATTTTTATTGGTCAAAAATTTCTTGACTGTTCATGGCTCCTGACTTTTTCCTGTGAACTTAACAGATAGCTGTTATCAGCTTACAGATATTTCCTCCTAATCTGAGATTGTTAAGCATTTTTAAAAAATTTTATTTTAAAGATGTAGTGTACAATTCAGGGTTAGATATATAAATGTTCATTATGCAGCTACCCTTGTTGATGAGGTGTACCCCTCCCTCCCCTGGAAGTTTTCCTTAACTGCCAACCCCACCCCCCGGCCCCTGGCAGTTTCCCACTACTGCCAATCCCTTTCTTAAAGTATTATGATAATTGTTCCAGGTCCACTTGTGAGTGAGAACATAAGGCACTCTGTCCTTTGTTTCTGTGATAGATCACTGAGTATTATCGAACTCTAAATCCATCCAAGTTGCTGTGAAGTCTATATGTTTGTCCTTCTTTATGGCTGCATAATATTTCATTGTGTATATGTACCACATTTTGTTTTAATCCAGTTCAGTTTCAATGGCAAGTATGGTTGGTTCCATGTTTTTGCTATTGTGAATAGAGCTACAACAAACATGCATTGCAGGTATCTTTTTTGTAGAAGGATTTGAGTTCCTCTGAGTATATCCCCAATAGGGGGATTGCTGGGTCATATGGAAGGTCAATTTCTAGTTCTTTCAGAAATCGCCACATTATCTTCCAAAGAGGTTGTGCTAGTTTGCATTCCCACCAGCAATGTAGAAGCATTCCTTTTTCTCCACATCTTCGCCAGCATCTGTTGTTGTTTGTTTTATTATTGATGACCATTCTTACCGGGGTTAGGTAGTATCTCAATGTGGTTTTGTTTTTTTTTTTGAGTTGGAGTCTCACTCTGTCACCCAGGAGGGCAGTGGCATGCTCCCGGCCACCACAGCCTCAACCTGCTGGGCTCCTGAGATCCTTCTGCCTCAGCCTTCCAAGTAGCCAGAACTACAGGTGCGCGCTACCACGCCTGGCTAATTTTTTATTTATTGTAGAGACAAGGTCTGGCCCAAGTTGCCCGGGTGGGTCTCGAACCCATGGGCTCAGGCAATCCTTTCGCCTCGGCCTCCCAAAGTGCTGGGGTTACAGGCTGAGCCACCGATCCCGGCCTCAATGTGGTTTTGATTTGCATTTCTCTGATGATTAGTGAGGCTGAGTACTTTTTCATGTGTCTGTTGGCTGCCGGTATATCTTCTTTTAGGAAGTGTCTTTTTAGCCGGGCTTGGTGGCTCAGCCTATAATCCCGCGCCTTTGGGGAGGCTGAGTGAGTGGATTGCCTGAGCCTGTGGGGTCAAGACCCGCCTGGGCAGGCGAGACCTCATC
>NW_007250830.1:88627-92799 GCF_000164805.1 Carlito syrichta
AAAGTGTCTTTTCCCCACTTTTTTTTTTTTGAGTTGGAGTCTCATTCTTGTTGTCCAGGCTGGAGTGCAGTGGCATGGCCATGGTCACCACAGCCTCAACCTGATGGGCTTAGGCGATCCTTCCGCCTCAGCCTTCCAAGTAACTGGAATTACAGACACATGCCACTACGCCCAGCTAGTTTTTGTGATTTATTGTAGAGACGAGGTCTCATCAAGTTGCCCAGGCTGTTCTTGAACCCCTGGACCCAACAATCCTCTCACCTTGACCTCCCAAAGTGCTGGGATTATAGGCTGAGCCACTGTGCCCGGCCTTGGTCACTTTTTAATGGGGCTGTTTATTTTTTTCCTTTTGGCACG
Organism: Carlito syrichta; assembly: GCF_000164805.1. NCBI lineage: Eukaryota > Metazoa > Chordata > Mammalia > Primates > Tarsiidae > Carlito > Carlito syrichta. The sequence continues at coordinate 88,985 of NW_007250830.1, forward strand.
TTTGAGTTCCTTGTAGATCCTAGATGTTAAGCCTTTGTCAGATATACAGTTAGCAAATATTTTTTCCCATTCTGTGGGATGTCTCCCTACTCTCTTGATGGTTTCTTTTGCTTTGCAGAAGCTCGTCAGTTTAATGAGGTTCCACTTGTCTATCTTATTTCTTATGGTATGGGCACTTAGGGTTTGATCAGGAATTGGTTGTCAGTTCCAATTTCCACAAGAGTGTCTCCTGCATTTTCTAAGACTCTTATAGTTTGAGGTTTTACATTTAGGTCTTTGATCCATTGCGAGTTAATTTTTGTGTATGGTGATAGATAGGGGTTCTGTTTCACGTGATCAGCCGGTTTTCCCATGTTAAGCATTCTTAAAATCATGACTGGGTCTGTGTTTGATCAAGTGCTTTTTTTGCATCATATGGTTTTTCCTTAATCTGTTAAAGTGATGAAATACATGAACGATTTGTGTGTGTGTGTGTCTGTGTGAGTGCACACAAAGCTGTCATATGACACCAGATCTCTCTAGTCACATGATCTGAATACTTTATTTAAAAAAACTTCCAACATATATAAAGTGATCAGGATGGCATAAAGACCCCTGGGTACCCATCACCAACTTTGACAATGATTAACTCATGGTGTCATCCTTACCTAGCTCCCTCCCCTCCCATACTATTATTATTAATTTTTTAATGAATTAACAAAGGTAGATTAAAGGGACAATACATTGTGAAGGGTACAACAGATAGGACAGCAGCAAGAGTGTCTGCTGTCTGTCCCTCCCATATTATTTTTAAGCCAATTTCAGAATCATATCATTTTATCAGTAAATAATTAAATATATATCTTTAAAAGATGGTTCTTTTTAAGAAACATAATCATAACACCAACATGAATATATACTACTAACTGTTAGCCCTTCCTGCCTTCCTACTCCCAGACCTGTGATTCTACCATGCCCGTATGCTATAACAGCCACTCAAATGCTAATATTCTGACATATTAGTAAATAGTTGCTGCCTCATATTCCCAGAATGCACCTGCCTACCTTCTTCCCTGGGTCTCCTTGGCTCTCTCCCACCATCTAGAACCAAAGACTTAATGCCTGGCACAGTCATGGGTCTCCATGACCCTGCTCCAGCCCAGCATCTGTTCCCATGAGCCAGCAGCCACACCCTACTCGCTGTTAAATCTGTCATGTGATATGAAATAACGTGATATGGTGTGCATGTGTTCTGTTGTGTTTTCAATGTACTGCTGGATTTGATTTGCCAAATATTATTTGGTTGCAAAATTGACCTTTAATTTTCTTTTTCTCATGCTGCCCTGACCTGGGGTGTAGCAACATTATACTGATGTCATGGAGTGAGTTGGAATCTCTGTCTCATTTTCTGTTCTCTGGAGCAATTTCTAGGATATTTGCTATAACTCTCTTATGAAACTATTTGGGCCTCTGTCGGTGACCTGCACTGACCAAGGGGGGTTAGGACCGCACCGGTGAATCAGAACGGAGAGAAGAAACCACACGGAGGCAGCTCTTCTGGGACAGTCTGGCCAAGACTGAAGCCAATTTTATTCAAACTTTTTCCAACTTATATACCATTTTCTATAATCTCCAGCAGTGTGACAATTACTTGCTGGGGGCGTACAAATTCATTGATGTGTAACGCGCTTTACAAATCATGTACCATCACAAGACTTTCAGGTTCCCAGTGAACAATTACAATTCCATGATGTATGAATCACAGGTGCACAATTTCAATACAGATTGTTCAAAATGTTTTCCACAATGTTCAATAAATCATTCATATTATACTCTAAGTTCTAAACCCTGATTAAAAAACTTTCCAAGTTAACTCTAAGTTCAATCCAATTTTACTAACTTTTAATATTTTTGACGATTAATATTATTAACTTAACACTATACTATAATCTATAAGTTTACTTAAATGACTTAATTTTATTACCTTAATTTTATACTATTTATTTTTATAATTCTTATAACCTACTACATTTCTATACTGCCCTATGATTGTATATTAATTACCTATGAACTTATCCTTAACCTAAAATTTTATCACAACTTCTATAAATTTCAAATATCTAAACTATTGTCTTTTATACTTTATTAATTACTTATCTTATAATATCATGTCTAAATTCTAATACAACTATTATCCTACTATAATCTATTACAAACCTTATCATTAGTACTAATAAGTATAAAAATTATGAACTTACTCTATGTTCTATAAAACTTAATTCAATGACATTTTAACCTAAAACCTAAATCTGATTGCCTATTACATGGAAACTACCTACGTCTCAAAACCTGCCATGCCACTTAAAACAATGAACTGCACAGTTGCCATAACGACAGCCGGGGACTGAAGCAGCTGAAAGTTACTGCACGTACAAAAACCAAGAACGTTCTGCTTGACCAAAAGCAACATAATACAACTATTATCACAGTTATAACGTCTAATCATAACCCCAAATGAAACTACATACTGGAACAAAAGCTAATCAATCAGTTTACCAGGAAATAACAGCTAAAAATCTTAAGAAGAAAAACAGTTTAGAAAGAAAAAAAGATATAAAATAATTCTGCTGTGCATTTTTCATAGGATATAATAAGATTTTATTTTAGACTGTCACTTCCTAATATTGAAAATTCTGTTGTCTTATAATACACTGGTTACTATTCATATGTACACACTTGATGTTATATCCTTGTCTCAGAGGCGACCTTCTGAATAGGCCTTCATAGGCCTCAGCTGTGTGGTTACATATGTTGGCTCCCAACAGGCCTCATTCTATTTTTTGTTTGTTTTGTGTATATGCATATGTGAATGGATTTTAACTACTGATTCAACTTTTGGAAATGAGTATAGATCATGTAAAATTTTCTGTTTCTTCTTGAGATAGCTGTAGCAAGTTCGATTTTCTAGGAAATCATCCATTTTATGTTTTCCAATTTATTGGTCACAGTTGTTCATTATTCAACAGAGTTTTTTTTTTTATTAATCAGTATTTTTTATTATGGTTTTGTGGGGTACAGTTAAGGGTTAGGTGTACAGTTACGTTTCATTCAGGCACCCTGTTGATAAGAGGTGTTTTCCCATCCCCCAACAGATATTTGCTACTGTTAATCCCATCCCCCTCCCTCCCATAGTTTCCCAGTATCGTCAGTCATTTTCTTATAGTATTGCATCGGATGTTCAAGGTCCATTATATGAGTGAGAACATGTGATATTCGGATCTTTGTTTCTGTGAGAGGTCACTCAGTATTATAGACTCTAGTTCCATCCAGGTTGCTGCGAAATTCATGATTTTGTTCTTTTTTATGGCTGCGTAGTATTCCTCAACAGAGTTTTTTTTTTTTTAATTTTTTACTCTATAGTTCTTCCCTTTTTAAATTCTCAATAGTGTTTATTTGTGCCTTCTCTTTTAATCTTTAACAATATTCCCAGAATTTTGTCTATATGATCAGTCTTTTCAACAAACCAGCTTTTTGTTTTTGTTCTATTTTTATTTAGTCTTCATTTTATTAATTTATGCTCTTATTTTATTTTTTCCACTTTATTTAATTTACTCTATTACTCCTTTTATCTTCTTGATGTAGATTCTTAGCTGATTAATTTTAGATTTTTTGTTTCTACTATATACTATTTTGTTTCTATTATATACTATTTAAAGCTATGAATTTTCCTCTAAACTACTTTAGCTGTAGTTTCAATATTTACTGTTTTTATATTCTTTTTTTTTTTTTTTTTTTGAGTTGGAGTCTCACTCTGTCACCCAGACTGGAGTGCAGAA
>NW_007250830.1:92819-96770 GCF_000164805.1 Carlito syrichta
TCACCAAGTTGCCCAGGCGGGTCTCGAACCCGCAGGCTCAGGCATTCCACTCACCTCAGCTTCCCAAAGGCGTGGGATTACAGGCTGAGCCACCAAGCCCGGCTTGTTTTTATATTCTTTAGGACTGTTTTCTATTTCCAATCATGATGTTGTTTTTGATTTTGACATGTATGTTTATGTTTCCAAACTATGTTTCCTTCTTTATTTACTTCTAAATTATTTACTTTAAAATTCATTGCATTACATTCATCAAATGCGGCCTGTAGGATATGATTCATTGGTATTTATTGAAGCTTGCTTTGTGGTCTGATTGTGGTCATGCTTTGTGGTTTACAAAAGTTCCATGCACTCCTAAAAAGAATGCATATTCTCTAATTGTTGGATGCATGTGTGTCACCACATGGTCACATCTCCCCGCCACAACCCAGTCTCACACTTGTTATTTTTCGTGGCTCCCAGAGAATTTACTTAGCTGTTCCTGTGTATTGACTATCTGTGCTGTTTCCAAGTTGTCACTGATTCTAAGACTTTAAATCTAAGTTTCTTTTGTTTTTTTTGAGTTGGAGTCTCACTCTGTCGCCCAGACTGGAGTGCAGTGGCTGCTCCCGGCCACCGCAGCCTCAACCTGCTGGGCTCCGGCGATCCTTCTGCCTCAGCCTTCCAAGTAGCTGGAATTACAGGCACGTGCTACCATGCCCAGCTGATTTTTTGATTTATTGTAGAGATGAGGTCTCGCTGCCCAGGCGGTAAATCTAAGTTTAAAGACCCGTATCTATTAGCTTTTGCTGCATGACACACCATTCTCAAATTTTGCAGCTTATGATTCTTCAGGTCAACCATTTGGGTTGGGCTCAGCTGGGAGGTTCTCTGGTCTTGGCTGGATCCACTCTTGCAACTGCAATCAGCTAGTGGGTTGGCTGGGAGCTGTCTATGTAGAATGGCCTCAAATGGCTCATCCCTACCCTATGAGGTCTTTCAGCCTCCAGATAGCTATCCTAAACTTGTTCATGTGCTGGCTGAGCACGGTTCTACGAAAGTGAGTGGAAAATGCAAGGTATTTTTAAGGGCTAGATTCAAAATCGGCCCAGTATCACTTCTGCCACATTCTGTTGGTCAACACAAGTCACAGGGCCAACCAGATTCAAGGGATGGGGAGACACTTCCTCTTGCTGCCAAGAACTGCAACATCATATTTAAAAGAGTGGGTTATAGCCGGGCTCGGTGGCTCAGCCTATAATCCCACGCTTTGGGAGGCTGAGGTGAGTGGATTGCCTGAGCCCGCGGGTTTGAGACCCACCTGGGCAACTTGGTGTAGGCCTCATCTCTACAATAAATCAAAAATTAGCTGGGCGTGGTATCGCGCACCTGTAGTTCCGGCTACTTGGAAGGCTGAGGCGGAAGGATCGCCGGAGCCCAGCAGGTCGAGGCTGCGGTGGCTGGGAGCGGCCACTGCACTCCAGTCTGGGTGACAGAGTGAGACTCCAACTCAAAAAATAAAAAAAGAGTGGGTTATAGCGAGAAGTGAAGGGTTGTGGCCACTGTGCAATCACAAGGCCCCTGATATCGCAGTCTTTTTTTGCCACTCTCCTCCACCCATCCACAATTTCCCCTCCTTGAGGCATCTGCTAAATCACCCCCCACCACTCTCCCCTCCACTCAGAAAGCCTTTCTAGACTATTCCTACCCATCCCTATAACCCTGCCCAGGACAGCTGTGGTTCCTGAGGTCTCCAAAGAGGTAAAGAAACTGTCTGTGGGCCTGGGTTGTGTGATAAAAGCTATGTCCCTCATCCGGGGGAGTCTGTGATAGAGTTTCTGAGCCACTGTGTCTCCTGCAGCTCGTGTGGGCCACCTCGAGCCAGCTGGGCTGTGGGCGGCATCTGTGCTCCGTGGGCCAGGCAGCAATGGAAGCCTTTGTCTGTGCTTACTCCCCTGGGTAAGCCCCCTGATGACGGCTGCCCTGCCACCCCCTGATGGGCTGTCTGGGAAGTGGGGAGGGATGCTGTCCCCCAGGGTGAGATGCCCACCCACCCACATGAAAGGCCTTGACCTGTTGGTCTGCACCCTTGGTGGGAGAGGAAGGAAGAGGAGAGGCAGAGGGTGTTGAAGATTCTGATCATGCAGAATGTGGCTTCTCCATGGATGTCCCTTCCTGGAAACACGACCTTAGTTTCAGGCAATTTGCCCAGGATTCGTTTGGAGGTTTATTTTCTCTTTCCTCCCTCCCTCCCTTCCTTCCTTTTTTTTTTTCTTTCTTTCTTTTTTTTGAGTTGGAGTCTCACTCTGTCACCCAGACTGGAGTGCAGTAGCCGCTCCCGGCCACCGCAGCCTCGACCTGCTGGGCTCCGGCGATCCTTCCACCTCAGCCTTCCAAGTAGCTGGAACTACAGGCGTGCGCTACCACACCCGGCTGATTTTTGGTTTATTGTAGAGATGAGGTCTCGCCAAGTTGCCCAGGCGGGTCTCAAACCCGCGGGCTCAGGCAATCCACCCACCTCAGCCTCTCAAGGCACAGGATTACAGGCTGAGCCACCGAGCCCGGCTCTTCCTTCTTTTTTTTTTTTTTTTGTCAGATTCTCACTCCGTCACCCAGGCTGGAGTGCAGTGGCACACTCACAGCCACCCCAGCGTCGACCTGTTGAGCTCTGGAAACCCTTTCACTTCAGCCTTCCAAGTAGCTGGAACTACAGCGCGAGCTGCCACACCTGGCTAATTTTCTTATTTATTGTAGAGACGAGGTCTTGCCAAGTTGCCCAGGCTGATCTCAAACCCCTGGCCTCAGGCAATCTACTCTCCTCAGCCTCCTAACATGCTGGGATTACAGGCTGAGCCACTGAGTCGGCCCTTGCTTCCTATTTTTGAGTCAGAGCCTCACTCTGTCATTCACGCTGCAGTTGCAGTGACACAGTCACAGCTCACTGCAGCCTCAACTTCCTGGGCTCAGGCGATCCTTCCACCTCAGCCTCCTGAATAGCTGGGAATATAGGTGCATGCCACCAGGCCCAGCTAATTTTTTTTATTTGTATTTTTTTTGTAGAGACAAGGTTTCACTATGTTGCTCAGGCTGGTCTTGAACTCCTGGGCTCAAGCAATCCTCTTGTCTTGGCCTCTCAGAGTGTTGGGATTATAGACATGAGCCACTGTGCCCAGGCTGTCTTTTCTTTCCTAGGGAATCTGTCTTACCCAGCTCCCTGACTCCCTGGGCCAGGGGAGCTGAAGGGGCCAGTGGGCAGGCAGCAAGTCCCTACCCCTGCTTTGCCCTTGGCCAGCCCTTTCCAGACCCTCTGGCACTCGCCTGCTCTCACAGAGGCAACTGGGAGGTCAGCGGGAAGATAATCGTCCCCTATAAGAAGGGTACCTGGTGTTCACTCTGCACAGCCAGTGTCTCGGGATGCTTCAAAGCCTGGGACCATGCAGGGGGGCTCTGTGGTAAGTGTCCCCTCCCCGCCTGCCTCCTAGTGGGGGAGCAGGTGCATGAGGGCCTGGTCTAGGGTGGGTGGCAGCATCCGAGGGGCTGTCCCGGATGCCCTAGTCCTCAGCACCCAGGGAGGCTCCTGCCTGCTGGGAGGAGGAGGCCCCTTTTCAGAGCTCCCTCCTTGTCTGGCCAGAGGTCCCCAGGAACCCTTGTCGCATGAGCTGCCGGAACCATGGACGTCTCAACGTCAGCCCCTGCCACTGCCACTGTCCCCCTGGCTATACGGGCAGATACTGCCAAGGTGAGGGGCACTGGAGTTCCGGGTGCCCAGTGCATGCGGAGGCAGCCTGCAAGGGTGAGGAGGGAGAGCGTTCTGAGGGAGTCTCGAGTGTGTTGGGGTACTGACCATGCACTTGCTGAGTCTGCACACAGTATACATTTATTCAACAAGTATTCATTAGCCAGGCTCAGTGGCTCAGCCTGTAATCCCGTGCCTTTGGGAGGCTGAGGTGAGTGGATTGCCTGAGCCCGCGAGTT
>NW_007250830.1:96863-101688 GCF_000164805.1 Carlito syrichta
TCCAGTCTGGGCGACAGAGTGAGACTCCAACTCAAAAAAAACAAGCATTCATTGAGCCCCAAGTCTCTGCCAGACCCTGAGCTGTGCAGGAGATTCAAAGGAATCAGATTTGGCCCCTTAGGCTCTGGGAGGGTGGCGGGAGGCCAGAATTAGAAACCAGAAGTGGTACTTGTCCCACTGTGCCCCCACCCTGCTTTGTGACCATGAGCAGGTCACTTCACTTCCCAAACTCCAGTTGGCCTCTGTCTACAACAAGGAGCAAACCAAAGACGCCAAGCATGGCAGCAGTTGGAAGCCCTGCTGGTTCTATCTCTGGGAGGGATGTTCTTGCTGGTTGGCATTCCCTGAATGTTCGAGGGCTGAGGGAGGCAGTGGAGGGTTCAGATGGTTGGGGGCTCATTGCTTTGCCCTGCCCTGCAGTGCGGTGCAGTGTGCAGTGCGTGCATGGCCACTTCCGGGAGGAGGAGTGCTCTTGTATCTGCGATGTTGGCTACGGGGGAGCTCAGTGTGCCAGTGAGTCCTGCCCCCAGGCCCTCCCAAGACCCCCTTCAGTGGACACCAGCTCCCAGGAGCCCAGTGTATGCATCTCTTCCCAGCTCATCCAGTGACCTCACACTGGTCCACGCACAGAGTGGGTGTTTACACCACAGAAATGGACAAATGCTACAAACCATGGCTTTTTTTTAGAGAGCTTATCACAGGTTTATCAGCACATTACTGACCCTGACCCGCTCTCCAATCTGGAATGGGTGGCCAAAGGAAGGGGCACTCTGAGCTTAGCCCCAAGGCAGGGCGGGAAAGGGAAAGGATAACAACTCTGAGGTTCACACAAACTCAGGCTTCCCTCACCCCAGCCAAGGTGCACTTTCCCTTCCACACCTGCGACCTGAGGATCGACGGAGACTGCTTCATGGTGTCTTCAGAGGCAGACACTTACTACAGAGCCAAAATGAAATGCCAGGTGATAGTTGGTCCCTGTCTTCCTTGGGACTCCGGAGTTTCAAGGGAGGGTCTTAGTGGAGGGTCCTGGACTGAGAGATGGCTCCTTTGACTTCTCTGACCTCACTCTCTTCATTAGCATAAAGCAGGGGTCACAGACCTGGAGGCTCACAGAAGTCAGCAGGTCACTTACTGACCTGAGAAGCCCAAGGACAAGGCCCCACTCGACCCCTGCCTAAGGGACCTGATCTGCCTCAGGCCTGGCTGCTGGTTGCCATGCAGGAATTTGAGTTCAGGGTGGCCAGAACTCAGAATTTCTCAAGAGAACCAGAAATCCAGATTTTCATTGGCATCACTCAAGTTATTAATGTTGCGATCAATTTGAATGTATTTAAGACATTGCACAGGTGAAACAGAACCTTTCTGTGGGAAAGGTTTTGGCTGGGCCTGTGGGTGGCCAGTCAGTCCCCTGTACACAGAGAGGTGAAGAAGGCAGGGGACAGGAAGGAAACCCAGTTCTTAGAGGCTGGAGGCCGTGGTGGCTGAGAGTGATGACAGACCAGCCAGCATACACATTTGGCGTCCCTGGCCATAGGGGGTGGCAGGAAGGGCCGGTTCCTGCCAGAGCTCTGGGGACCCTACCAGTGTGACCTGGGGTTGGGATTACAGAGGAAGGGCGGGGTGCTGGCCCAGATCAAGAGCCAGAAAGTGCAGGACATCCTCGCCTTCTACTTGGGCCACCTGGAGACCACCAACGAGGTGACCGACAGCGACTTTGAAACCAGGAACTTCTGGATCGGTGAGTGCCTGGCTGGTTGGAGGTGTGGTCAGTGCAGGGACTTGTGCCCCAGCCTGCTCCAGGGACCTGGGCAGTCGAGAGCATCCGTCAGCAGATGGCAAGGGTGTGGTAAGGGCCTAGAACAGAGCCAGCAGCCAGGCTGAGGCGGGAGAATCACAGCGGGGGCTGGAAGCATTGGGAAGAGGGCCCAGAAACGCAGCAGGCAGCAGGCACTGGGCTTGGGAACCTCCTTGCAAGGTGTCTGGGCTCCGAGTGGGTCCAGGAACCTCAGGTGGTCAGCCAACATTGGCTACCCTCGCCCAGGGCTCACCTACAAGACTACCAAAGATTCCTTCCGCTGGACTACTGGGGAGCACCAGGCCTTCACCAGTTTTGCCTTTGGACAGCCTGACAACCAGGGGTGAGTGTGGGCTGCCCTCCCTCCCCGGGTCCCTTCTCACCCAGGGCTGACTTGGCTGAGCCCTCAGACTCCACTGAAAAGCCTCTCCTTCCCGGCTGGGCCCTCTGAGCATCCAGGCCTCACCTGGTGCCCAAGTGCAGAGAAGTCTGGGCACAGCTAGTCATCTGAATGTATTTAAGACACTGCACAGGTGAAACAAAACCTTCCTGTGGGCTGGACACTGCCTGGGCCTGTGAGTGGCCAGTTGGTCCCCTGTGCACAGAGAGGTGAGGCAGGCAGGGGACAGAAGGGAGACCCAGCTCTTAAGAGGCAGGAGGCTGTGGGGGCTGAGAGTGATGGCCCCATCCCTCTACCTGTCCCCATTGTCCCCAGCTGTTCCTCCATCCCCCAGCTCTCATCATCCCCTGCCCCCTGGCTGCAGAGGACACTGACTCTGCCATTCCTCAGCTCTCATCCTCCCTGCATCCATTCAGGATACATCCTCCCACCCGCTGACCCACCAGCATCCTGTACTGAGGTCCTTCTGGTCACATCGCCCTGCCCTGGTTTTCAAAGCCCAGGAATGTCCTGGGCAGGGTTGGAGGAGGTCAGGCTGTGAGACCAGGGATCTCACCCAGCCCTCCTTGATGGCAGGCCTGTGCCCCGGCCTGTTGCCTGGAGGAAGTCCCTGCCTGGTTGGGCTGCCAGGCACACCTTCTCCCTGCTGAGAGGGAAGGACATGGGCCTGTCTGTTGCAGGTCCCCATGTCCCCCACTGGCTGATGTGGCCGAGTGCTGTAGTGGGGTAGGCAGGGTTGTCACCCCTGTGATGGAGGCTCAGGGGCAGGTCTGGCTCCCAGCAGCCCTCTCTGCAGCCTCTGGGCCTCTCAGATGCAGGGAGCCTGATGGGTGGCGAGTTTAAGCCTCTCCCAGCCCACTGGCTTCACTCCTCCCCGCTGAGCACCCTGCACTCTGGCTGGCAGGTTTGGCAACTGCGTGGAGTTGCAGGCATCAGCCGCCTTCAACTGGAATGACCAACGCTGCAAAACCCGGAACCGTTACATCTGCCAGTTTGGTGAGGGCCTTCCCATGGCTCCCATTCTCTGATCTCTGTCCTCTGGGGGCTGCTGGCCTGTTCCAGGCTGCTAGGATACCTCGGTCGCAGGTCCAGAGCGATTCTGAGCACACAGCACCACAGAGGATACCTCACTCAGAGCCTTGTACCTGCAGGCTCCTGAGGCCCAGAGAGGAAATGATGGGTCCAGCATCACACAGCAAGTCCACATAGAGGCAGAACTGAAACCACAGCCTGGTGGGGGATTTCTCCTGAAACCCTCTCCTCCTAACACCAAAGCTGCTCCCTGGGGACCTGTCAGGTTCTTCAGTGTCCCCTGATTCCCAGGAGACCGGTGAACTATGGTAGAGGGCAGAAGTGAAACCTGGCCCAGCTCCATCTCCCAGCAGCCCCTGCGAGAAGGGTCTGGAGCTCCACATGGGACCATGGCCATGGGATCTTCCAGACTGGGTGCAGCAGGGTCCCATCCCAGGACTTCCTGGTCTGCCACCCAGACCCACTCTCTTCTGCTTCCTTTCCAGCTCAGGAGCACATTTCCCGGTGGGACGCAGGACCCTGAGGCCTGGCCATGCGGCTCCCCTGCCAGCCCCTGGGGGGTACTAGCTCAGCTTGCCTGCCTGCCCACGGGGATCAACATGCCCAACACCCAAGAGGTCTCAGACCTTACACAATGCAGGAGGTTGGGCAGAGTGTGGCAAGGAGGCCAGTGAGGGATGGGGAGCGTGTGTCAGAGGAGCCTAGCCCCTGAGCCTGCTCTTGAGTGGGACAATGGACTTCAACTAGGCACCGATGCCGAAGCCAGCGCCAGTAGTCAGAAGAGACCTCTCTCCTCCACCCGAGCCAGACCCTCCGGCACTTCCCCACCGATGTGCTCCACAAAGGATTAAACTAAGTTATGAGTCAGCTGAACTTGTGAATGGAATGCTCGTTTTGAAGGGGAATTCAGATGACTCAGAATCAGGCTGCCTCCCACACACCTAGTGGTCACCCTGACGATTCAGACCACTCTCTGGAAATTTTCAGGCTCCCCAGAAACGTGGGAGACCAGATTCTGCCTCAGTGGAGGCCTTGGTGCTTTCACATCAGGGCTGACCATGGAGTCCCACTCCACTGTCCATCTCCTCAAACATCACGGCTCGTGCAGACCTGTGTCAGGCACAGAAAACAACATTTGACGTCTGTTCACTCAGTTACACTCTCACCCTTCCTGATTGACAAGGGAGTATTGCTACCCCCATTTTACAGTTGAAGAAATGGAGTCACACAGCTGGTAATCACACCCAGTCCCCCTAGCTATCATTCAATCTTTCCATTTTCTTGTGGTGTCTCTTCGGGGGGTGCGGGAAGCTGTTTTGTGCCCCAGTTCAGAGTGCGGCTAACGCTCTGAACTGCACCCAAGATGCGCCCCATGCCCCGTCTCCCAGGATGCACACAGATGCACCCAAGTATCTCCACCACCCGCAGAGGAGGGAATCCAGACCGTCGCGGCAGGGCCGAGCCCCAGGCCCCTGCCCAGGCACTGGCCCAACTCGCCAGCGAGGCCCAGGCCTCAGGCTTCCGGCCGGCTGGCCCACCGCCCCGCCGTCCCTTGGGAGGAGGAAAGGGCCCTGCTCTCCTGCCTTGGTCCGGCCGCG
>NW_007250830.1:102348-110461 GCF_000164805.1 Carlito syrichta
CCCCGCCCCCACGCCCCACGACGACCGGAGGCGCCGTCGTGAGGGTGTGTGTGCAGGTGTCCCCGGCCCATGCAGGCGTAGACTCGGGCGCGGGAAAACCGGCCTCTGGCTCCCGGGGCGTCCGCAGGCCACACCCAGGGAAATGGGGTTGCCTCTCCAGTCACCTCCGTGGCCCGGCCAGCCTGAAGCTTTGGCTCCCCGAATCAGTGATGAGGCAGTTGATCCGCCTCAGTGCCAGAGGCCGGGAGGTTTGGGCCTCCCTCCCTCCCAGTTCCCTGCCAGGCTGCGCCACCCGAGGCGCTGGTGCCCTGGGCAGCCCTAACTCCACCCCCCCCGCATCCTCCCTGTCGTTTTTCATTCACTCCTGGCCCCTCTGTCGCCACATATTCAACAATCCCAAGGGAAAATGCAAACCCTAGAGTCAGAAGGTGTTGGCAACGGAATCGTGGTTATTTGTGATTCAGAAAGATTCTGCACCTCACGGGGTCCCTGGGCCTGGTAACAAGCTGGGCGTGGTAGCGGACACCTGTAGTTCCGGCTGCTGGAAGGTTGAGGTGGAAGGATCGCCTGAGGCCGGCGGGTCGAGGCTGTGGCGGCCATGAGCGTGCCACTGCCCTCCAGCCTGGGCGACAGAGTGAGACTCTGATTTAAAAAAAAGAGAGAGTTGTCCTGCTGCCGTTCCCAGTGCAGGAGTTGCAGGGTGTACTCCCGACAGCAGCGACCTGGGAACCACCTCTGTGGCAACCTCACCACTGCTGTGGGGACTAACTCTGGAAGTTCAGTACCCTACCCTGGAGCCTCTGCCACCCCGACAGGTGCTGCCACTTCATCATGGTGCGCTCATACTCCCATTTCGGTTGCAGCCCCTCCCGTCAGCATTCCTGGCACCATGGGTCACAGTTGTGTGACACTTCACTCATGCATTTCTCAATACCACAGCAAGGACGTCTCTTTGGAGCCACTTCAGGTTCATGAGGGGTGGGGGTGGCTGTGAGGAGGTCACACAGGAAAAGTCCATTCCGACATTCTTTTTCTTTCTTTCTTTCTTTTTTTTTTGAGTCAGTCTTACTCTGTCACCCAAGCTGGAGTGCAGTGGCATGCTCACGGCCACCACAGCCTCAACCTGCTGGACTCAGATGATCCTTCCATTTCAGCCTTCCAAGTAGCTGGAACTAAAGGCACATACCACCACGCCTGACTAATTTTTTTTATTTCTTGTAGAGACAAGGTCTCGCCATGTTGCCCTGGCTGGTCTCAGACCCATGGGCTCAGGCAATCCTCTCACCTCTGCCTCCCAAAATGCTGGGATTACAAGCATTAGCCACCCCCCCCAGCTTTTTTTTTTTTGGCTCAGGGTGTCACTCTGTCACCCAGGCTGGAGTGCAGTGGCACTATCATGGCTCACTGCAGCCTCAACCTCCTTGGCTCAGGTGAACCTTCTGCCTTAACCACTCAAGTAACTGGGACTATAGGCATGCACCACCACACCCAGCTAATTTTTTTTTTTTTGAGTTGCAGTCTCTCTCTTGTCACCCAGGCTGGAGTGCAGTGGCACGCTCGTGGCCACCGCAGCCTCAATTTACTGGGATCAAGCGATCATCCCACTTCAGTCTTCCAAGAAGCTGGAACTACAGGTGCTTGCTTGCCACCATGCCCAGCTAATTTTTTAATTTATTGTAGAGATGAGGTCTCGCCATGTTGGCCAGGCTGGTCTCGATCCCACAGGCTCAGGCAATCATCTCGCCTCGGCCTCCCAAAGTGCTGGGATTACAGGCATAAGCCACCATGTCCAGTCATTTTTAAATTTTTTTATAGAGACGAGGTCTCACTATGCTGTCTAGGCTGGTCTTGAACTCCTAGGCTCAAGCAATCCTCTTGCTTCAGCCTCCCAAAGTGCTGGGATTATAGGCATGAGCCACCACGCCTGGCATTCCGATATTCTTTTTTTTTTAGCTGAAGTCTCACTCTGTCACCCAGGCTGGAGTGCAGGGCCACACTCATGGCCACCCCAGCGTCGACCTGCTAGGCTCAGCGATCCTTCTGCCTCAGGCTTCCAAAGTGCTGGGATTACAGGCGTGAGCCACCACGCCTGGCCCCATTCCGACATTCTTTTTTTTTTAGTTGAAGTCTCACTCTGTCACCCAGGCTGGAGTGCAGGGCCATACTCATCGCCACCCTAGCGTCGACCTGCTAGGCTCAGCGATCCTTCTGCCTTAGCCTTCCAAGTAGCTAGAACTACAGGTGTGTGCTACCACACCTGGCTTTTTTTTTTAAATTGTAGTGATGTGGTCTCACCAAGTTGCCCAGGTTGTTCTCGAACCTGTGGGCTCAGACAATTCCCTCACCTTGGCCTCCCAAAGTGCTGGGATTATAGGCTTGAGCCAATGCGCCCAGCCTGTTCTGACATTCTTATCTGGAGGTGACAGAGCATAATATAGTACTCCTCCAAGTTGGTTCCCAGACCAGCAGCACCAGGGAATTTGCTAGAAAGGCAAATTCTCAGTCGCCCAGACCTACTGAATTGGAGACCCGGATGATATGGCTGGGCAATTGGAGTTTTAAAGGTCTCCAGATGCTTCAGATGCATGTTCCAGCTTGAGAACCACTGCAAGAGGCCAAGAGTTTGAGTCTGAAGTCAGCCCACCTGGGTTTGAATACAGGCTCTGCCACTTAATGACTATAACTTCAGGCATAGTCCTTATACTGAGGTTGACCAGTAGTCCAAGTTTGCCTGACACTGTCCTGGATTTAGCACTGAAAGCACTACATCCTGGGAAACCCCTTAGTTCCAGGCAAACTGGGACAATTGTCCACCCTAAAACACCTCTCTGCCTCATTTTCTTATTTTGTCAAGTGGGCTAACATATTCAACTGTTTGGAACAGGCTGGCAAGAGTGAGCACTAACTGATGTACCCTCAACTGAGCTAGTCTCTAACTTTTCGATTCCTTCATCAACATTATGCCATCTAAACTTCATTTGTTAGCTGGGCTCGATGGCTCAGCCTGTAATCCCACACCTTGGGAGGCTGAAATGAGTGGATTGCCTGAGCCCGCGGGCTCGAGACCCGTCTGGACAACTTGGTGAGACCTCATCTCTACGATAAATCAAAAAATTAGCCGGGTGTGGTAGCGCACGCCTGTAGTTCCAACTACTTGGAAGGCTGAGGCGGAAGGATCGCCGGAGCCCAGCAGGTCGAGGCTGCGGTGGCCGGGAGCATGCCACTGCACTGCGGTCTGGGTGACAGAGTGAGACTCCAACTCAAAAATAAATAAATAAATAAACTTCATTTGTTAAAGTAAAGTACACCGAGCACAGTGGTTCATGCCTGTAACCCCAACACTTTAGGAGGCCGAGGCAGAAGGATTGCTTAAGCCCAGGAGTTCAAGAACACTTTGGGCAACATAATGAGATCTCGTCTCAACTAAAAATAAAAAAAATTAACTGGATGTGGTGGCACCCACCTGTAGTCCCACCTACTTGAAAGGCTGAGGTGGAAGGATCGCCTGAACCTAGGAGGTCAAGGCTGCGACATGATCATGCCACTGCATTCCAGCTCAGACAATAGAGTGAGACCCTGACTCAAAAAATTTTAAAAAGTGCTTAAAACTGTGCCTGGCACAAAGTGAATGTTCAGTAAGACTTAGCTATTATTATCATTATTAGCAATTAGCTAATCTTATTTGGCCACAGTTGAGTCCAGATTTCAAGCAATCATCAGAGCAAATGATTAGAATCGCCCCAGCCACTCAATCTCACCAGTAGAATACCAGACGTCAGGATATTCAAGCCTATCTAACATAATTTTCTTCCCCCATTGGTCCTGCACCTCCCAACTCCATTCCCAGATAATCGTCTCAGATTTTTGTCAATATCAGTTAGCAAAATTCCCTGATTCTTTTAGTGACTATCTTCCTCCTAGATTTTTTTTTGGTAATTCAGTGTCTTCATAGATTTGAAGTTGTCATTGGCCCCTGAGGCCTGCAGGGATCTGAATATCAAGTCTGAAGAGAATGAGCGTTAGGGTAGGACCCACAAGGAGACAAGGGCAAGGTCATTTCAAAGTATATTATATAGAGAACGAAAGGCTAGCTGCTGGCAAAAGGAAACCTCCAAGGATGCTCATGAGAGCATCCTTCTCAGGCAAGTGCAATGGGCGAGGGGAACTCAGGCTGACCGAGGTCCTGACATCTCTGAAACATGGCTTCTCAGGTCACCCAGGACATTCAGGTGGCCAGCTTGGGAAGCAGGAGGGTGGAGGGTCATGCAGAGGCTGCTAAAGCCTACCCTGGAAGTAGTAGCCATCACTTCCACCCATGGCCATGGGCCACACCTCAGCCACACCACACACCTAACTGGTGGCAGAAACACCACAAGGGAGTTTCTGCCACCAGGATCTTCAGAGTGACAAAGAGGGTTGCTCTGGCTGGCAAGGGTGGCTCCTTCAGAGAGGAGCCTAAATCCTCCCTATCTTCTCATAGGAGCCTATTTTAATAGTCCCTGCTCTCCATGCTTCACCCTTCCTCAGATAAAGACCTTTTAAGGTGTGAATCCTCTTGACAGTCATTTTATAACCATTGAATCAAACTCTGAGTTTGGTTCTTTACTCTCTTTACTCTCTCAGCCTTGTAGCTGCAAAATATTAACATGGCTTGAATAGAAAATTTTGATTTATTTATTTTTTTGAGTCAGAGTCTCACCCTGTCACCCAGGCTGGAGTATAGTGGCATGCTCACGACCACCGCAGCCTCAACCTGCTGGGCTAGGGCGATCCTTTCACCTCAGCCCACCAAGTAGCTGGAACTACAGGCGTGCAATACCATGCCTGGCTTATTTTTGATTTATTGTAGAGACAAGGTCTCACCAAGCTGCCCAGGCTGGTCTTGAACCCCTGAGCTCAGGCAATCCTCTTGCCTCGGCCTCCCAAACTGCTGGGATTACAGACTTGAGCCACCGCACCCGGTCAAGAATTTGGATTTTGAGCTTGTCTTTGTTTTTTTTTTTCTTTTCTTCTTCTTCTTCTTCCTTTTTTTTTTTTTTGAGTCAGGTTCTCACTCTGCTGTATAGTGGTATGATTAAGGCTCACTGCAGCCTTGACCTCTTCGACTCAGGCGATCCTTCTGCCTCAGCCTCCTGAGTAGCTGGGACTATAAGCACATGCCACCACGGCTAGCTAATTTTAAAATTTTTTTATAGAGATGAGGTCTCACTATGTTGCCCAGGCTGGCCTCAAACTCCTGGGTTCAATCAGTCCTCCTGTCTCAGCTTCTTAAAATGCTGGGATTACAAGCATGAGCCACCACGCCCAGCCTGAGCTTGTTTGTCTTTTCTTTTAAGCTGTGTGTTGCTGTTTGCACAACCTCCCTGCCCAATATATCTTGACTTCGATGTAATCTTTCTGTTCTTTTATGACAAGAGCCACTAGGTCCCCAGAGCCTTGCCTTTGATGGGTACTTTGTTCCAGGGGACCACAGGATTAACTGTCTTGCCAGGGCATGCATGCCACGGGCTGCTGGTGTCCTGTCCCTTAATACGAGCTGGATTTTCACTGTCCTCTGGCCGCTTACCAGCCTTAGACTGCCCCTATTTCCTTTGTGTCTTCTTGCTCCATCTAATCCTGGTTCTATTTTTGCATTAATCGAGGTTCTTAATTTTAAGCAACAGAGACAAATTCTGGCAACTCTAAGCAGAAAAAAGAGTTTGTCAAAGATACTGGCCAATTTCCAGGAGTTCTGAAAGAGTCAGAAAATTGGATCTGGAAGAGACAAGTGGAAAAGCTGGCCCAGTGAAGACCCTACTGCCTCTGCTGGGCACAGAAGCTACAGTTGGTACCACTGCAATGGGACAGAGAAAGCTGGATGTAGCTTCTACTGCTGCCACCATCAGTTGCTGAGTTGATGTTTCTTCCCATCAGCCACAGTAACTCAAAGGTGGGAGAATGGGCTTGCTTGGATGAGCTAAGGCCCCGGCTGCAAAGGAGACTGGGAAAGGAAGGCAGAAAGGGGCATTTTCAGCTTCTTTCCTGGGAGGCAGATTCTTGTCTCAAAGTTTGGGGCCTCCTCTCACACAGGGAGGGCTCAGATGTGGGGCAGCCAGAAGAATGGCTCTTCCTGCAGGATGCCATCTGGTGCATCCGGGGCTTGGCTCACAGTGCTGGCCTTGTCAGTCCCACACTCCCTGTGGAGTCAGGCTGAGGGTGAAATTTAGCTGAAATCTCCAGGAGTCTAGTGTTGGGGTAGATATTCCTTGAGCAGCACAGCGGCCCAGAGTTGGTGCTTCCTCCAGGAAAGACTCACATGCTCCGTGTTGATTTCATGGGGTCCCAGGTTTCAAGAGCAAAGTAAAAATGAAAAAGCAAATGAGTGAGGAGGGGAGACCACAGTCATTGCTGTGGCTTCTTGGAGGTCTTCTGGGTAAGATCCAGGCAGGGAAGAGGTTTGGATCCACAGCATTTCTGCTCCTGGATTCTGACTGTCCTGCTCTGTCTGCCTTTGGGGGTAAAGGCTATGGAGCCAGAGCAGTGATGGGCCTGCCAGGTCCTTCCTCGCCCTCTGCTTCCTTCGCCTTGGGCAGAGACAGGGAACTCTGAAGAGAGCTCTACCCGGCCTGTCTGTCTCATTCTAGGAGTGAAGAGGATGTTACAACATGAATAGCTATTGTGTGTGTGAGTGTGTTATAAGAAATACAGCCGAGCTGGGCTCGGTGGCTCAGCCTGTAATCCTGCGCCTTTGGGAGGCTGAGGTGAGTGGATTGCCTGAGCCCGTGGGTTCGAGACCCGCCTGGGCAGCGAGACCTCATCTCTACAATAAATCAAAAAATCAGCCGGGCGTGGTAGCGCATGTCTGTAATTCCAGCTATTTGGAAGGCTGAGGTGGAAAGATCGCCGGAGCCCAGCAGGTCGAGGCTGCGGTGGCTGGGAGCGGCCACTGCACTCCAGTCTGGGCGACAGCGTGAGACTCCAACTCAAAAAAAAAAAAAAAGAAAAGAAATACAGCCGGGCTCGGTGGCTCAGCCTGTAATCCCGCGCCTTTGGGAGGCTGAGGTGAGTGGATTACCTGAGCCCGCAGGTTCGAGACCCACCTGGGCAGCGAGACCTCATCTCTACAATAAATCAAAAAATCAGTCGGGCGTGGTAGTGCATGCCTATAATTCCGGCTACTCGGAAGGCTGAGGCAGAAGGATTGCTGGAGCCCAGTAGGCAAGGCTGCGGTGGCCGGAAGCGACCACTGCATTCCAGTCTGGGCAACCGAGTGAGACTCCAACTCAAAAAAAAATACAGATAGGCCAAGCGTGGTGTCTCAAGCCTATAATCCCAGCACCTTGGGAGGCTGAGCCTATGGGTTCGAGACCAGACTGGGCAACTTAGTGAGACCTCATCTCAACAGTAAATCAAAAAATTAACCAGGCATGGTGGTGTACACCTGTAGTTTCAGCTACTTGGAGGGCTGAGGTGGAAAGACCACCTGAGCCCAGCAGGTCGAGGCTGTAGTGGTTGTGAGGGTGCCAGTGTACTCCACCCTGGGTGACAAAGTGAGACTCTGACTCAAAAAAAAAAAAAAGAGAAAAGAAAGAAAAAGAAAAAAAAAAAGAAATACAGATAATCTGTTAGATTGAAAAATCTCTTTGAAAAATATAAGCCATGCGCAATGGCTCACGCCTGTAATCCCAGCACTTTTGGAGGCTAAGGTGAGAGTATTGCCTGAGCCCAGGAACTGGAGATCAGCCTGGACAACTTGGCAAGACATCGTCTCTACAGTAAATCAAAAAATTAACCAGGCATGTGGTTTGCACCTGTAGTTCCAGCTACTTGGAAGGCTGAGGCAGAAGGATCGCCTGAGCCCGGTGGTGGTAGGCTGAGGCTGTGGTGGCCATGAGCGTGCCACTGCACTCCAACCTGGGTAACAGTGAAACTCTGACTCAAAAAAAAAAGAAGGAAAGAGAGAGAAACATAATTTTTGACTTTCACGCTGGGAAAACTATGGATCTCAATACAGTCATTACCTATCAGCCAGATGGTCTCATGCCACATGAACCATTTTAATTGAGTAAAAAGTAGAATAAGCCGGGCTCAGTGGCTCAGCCTGTAATCCCGTGCCTTTGGGAGGCTGAGGTGA
>NW_007250830.1:110672-114445 GCF_000164805.1 Carlito syrichta
AGAAAAAAAAAAAAAAGAGTAGAATAATTTCGAAGTACATGGTTTTCACATGTCTTCTTAGAGAACCTGAGACCTAATGTCTGTCCTATTAAATATAAGCAGTCCACTCTATAGGTAAAATTTTGTGGCACAGATAGTTCTAAGAATAATGTGCGTGCTGAAGGAGGGTGTGGGAAGCCCTGGGCTGGAAGAAGGTGCCTGCCTTCCAGAGAAGGCTGGGGTAGAGCCTTATCCTGCCAGTGTCCACGCCAAGTTTGCTCAGAGCATCCAGAACATGGTCTGGGAGGAAAGGGGGCAGGTGCTGCCCCAGAACCCGTCAGGGTTGTGTCTCCCGCCTCCAGGGCTGGCCGCAGCTACAGTGCCCAGTCATCAAGAGGAGGCCTGAGAAAGACTTGCGTCCTGAGTCAGCCCTACAGTTCTGTGTCCTCTCCTGTGCTTCTCAGGAACAGGAGGCTTGGGCCCCATGTCCTGAGCACTCAAAAGAAAAAACTCTTCACGAGAAGATGCAACAGAATCAGGGCTCTGCTGCCGAAAGTGCCTGGTGGAACATTTGCTGAGCTTCATGCACAATGGCCTGTTTCAAGGCTGGGGTGGCTTCAATGCGGCCTTACATGTCCACCAAGTTTCCAGTCTGGAAAGAGCCACAACAGAGACAAGGCCGAGCAACCCAGTACTTGGGGGTGGAGGTTAATGAGCTTGAGGAAGCTCTCACCTGCATTTGAACTTGGCCTTCTGGAGGGCCAGGTGGCAGCGCAGCATCCTGCATCCTTAGCTAGCTCGTGGCTGCCCACAGGAAGAGAGCCTGGGCTGGGAGGCAGGACATCCCATTGACACTGCCAGGGGAGTTTCCCTTGTCCTCAGCACAGGGGCTGCTGGGAGCAGTGGACTAGGCTTGGTGAGGCGACCCAAACTGGAGCTTCCTTCCTCTATCCCCTTTCTCCTGGTTTTATCACGTCACTGGGAGAACACATGCCTCTGTTTGCAACAAGCTAGCTGGCAGGGCCCTGTGCCAGGGAGCTCAGAAGGCCCAACTCACCTGTTGGGAGGGACAGGCAGGGGCTCTGGGGCTCCTTTGAGCCTGTCCCAGGCTCTCCTACCCAGCTACTCTTTGCTCAGAGCAAAGCCTGTGGTTCCTAAGACATGAGTACCACAGGTTTCAAAGGCTGAAGGAACCTTCTAGGTTATCCACTTCAGGTAGCTCAGTGAGTGGGGCGGAGGCACAGGGCTGCCTACATGTCTGTGGAGCCCAATGGAAGATGAAAATATAGAGCCTCTTGTTCAAAAATTACTAAGAATTTCAAGGCAGGCCAGTCGTGATGGCTCACACCTATAATCCCAGCACTTTGGAAGGCCGAGATGTGAGAATTGCCTGAGCCCAGGAGTTTGAGACAAGGTAGGCAACATAGTGAGACCCCCATGTCAATGTATTAAAAACAAAAAGAATTTCCAATTGAGGACAGCAGTGCATAAGTTAAGTGCAGGGCCCTTAGAAGTGAGGGGCCCTGTGTGACTGCATTTGGGAATATGGGAGAGGGGACCTCTCTGTCCGTGCCATCACTGCACAACAAGAGCCCTAGGGAAGAGGAGCCCAGATTCGGGCCCTCAGTGCCTGAGAGTCCCAGCTCATGGCTGTCCTCATGGACACCCCCTGGTTTCTTTAGCAGCCAGGAGGTTCCCACCCCAGGTGTGACACCAAACATTGCTGCAGAGACCCCTTCCCTGAGTGGTGGGTGGGACTCTGCTGGGTCTGATGGTTAGTCAGCTGCCTTCAGGTCACAAGAGCATCTGGGGCTGGTCCGAGGCCAAGCATAGCTCCCAGATTCCATTTCCATCCACACTGTAAGGGGGAGCCCAGGGTCCTCAGTTTGCCCAAGTCCTTCACAGCCGTTTCCCCTCAGTTCATGGGACTCAGCCAGTCCCACAGATGTTACAGGAGAGCCTCCCATGCCCTTTCAGACACAGATGTGCCCCTTCAAGCAGCAGCACCTAGAGCCAGTGTCACCAAAATAGCAATAGTGACACGATGGCCCTCTGAGCTCCGTGCTTGGTTTCCTGGACCCAGGATGTCCATTAGGAACTGGGATGCAAAATTCAGAACTCCTTTGTGTTTTCTCCTCAGAAATGCCTCCTGCGAATATGTCTCTGGTATGTTTAATTGGCAACCATAAAATTCCACCATAACCTTTCTTTTAAAAAATGTAGGTGAAGGATTCTTCATTTGAATCTCAAATCTGTTAAATTGACTAATAGGATTTCATAAAACGCTATTGGCCTCTCTGACCTGCCAAGACTTGGGGCCACCTCTGCCCAGGAGCCCCTGAGTTCAGCCCAAAATTCTGTGATGCTTTTCTTTTGAGTTCAAGGTAAATAATCTGAGTCTTGGGTCTGGGTGGTTGTCCATCTGAGGGCAATGACTTGGTGAGCTTGGAACTGTGTTGTAGGCTGGGCTAGGTGGCTCAGCCTCTAATCCTGCGCTTTGGGAGGCCGATGTGAGTGGATTTCCTGAGCACGCGGGTTCGAGACCCGCCTGGGCAACTTGGCGAGACCTCATCTCTACAACAAATCAAAAAAATTAGGCAGGTGTGGTAGCACGCGCCTGTAGTTCCAGCTACTTGGAAGGCTGAAGTAGAAGGATCACAGGAGCCCAGCAGGTCAAGGCTGCGGTGGCTGGGAGCGGCCACTGCACTCCAGTCTGGGTGACTGGGTGACAGAGTGAGACTCCAACTCAAAAAAAAAAACACAAAAAACATAGAAAAAAATCATTACTTATTGAGTGTATATGTTTGCATGTGTTTCTCCTGGGTTAAGAATGTCCTATCTGATAGCCTGTGCCTGTGGTTCTGGCTACTTGGAAGGCTGAGGCAGAAGGATCACCAGAGCCCAGCAGGTTGACACTGGGGTGACCATGAGTGTGCCACTGCACCCCAGCCTGGGTGACAGAGTTAGACTCCAGCTAAAAAAAATAAATAAATAAAGAATGCCCTATCCTAGCCAGGTGGTGTGGCTCATGCCTGTAATCCCAGCACTTTGGGAGGAGGAGATGAGAGGATTTGAGAGGATGCCTGAGCTCAGGGGTTCAAGACCAGCCTGGGCAACTTGGCAAGATCTTGTCTCTACAATAAATCAAAAAATTATCTGGGCATGGTGGTGCAGTTACTTGGAAGGCTGAGGTGGAAGGATCACCTGAGCCCAGCAGGTCAAGGCTGCACTACAGCTTGGGCGACAGAGTGAGACTCCAACTAAAAAAAAAAAAAAAAGCCCTATTCTGACTACTCACCCTCAGGATTTCAGGGGTCCTTCAGGCAAGACACCCCTGAGCTTTCCCACCATCATACTCCCATCTTTTCTCAGTACCTGGTACATGGTATGAATCAACAAATATTTGCTGAATAAATGAAAACATAGGGGAGAAAAAGAGATGAAACAGAATTGCAGTAAAGAGTTTAAAGCTCTCCTATCAGGATAAGCTACATCAAGCAGAAAAAGGTGAAAGACATTACAACCAAGAGTAATATAACTGGTAATGACAGATGAACAAATTTATAATATGTATTAATTGTAAATAAAGAACACTCTTAACATATACAAAAAATCATGGTCACAGATAAGGTCTTAACTACATACTCTGCAATTACTTATAATATGCAATGAAAGCAGGAACTGACAATATAAACATACCTCTCAAATACTTAATCATTTGGAAATTTAAAAATAGACTGGGTATGGTGGCTCAGCCTGTAATCCCAGCACTTTGGGAGGCTGAGATGGAGGAT
>NW_007250830.1:114465-122748 GCF_000164805.1 Carlito syrichta
CCTGTAGTTCCAGCTACTTGGAAGGCTGAGGTGGAAGGATCGCCGGAGCCCAGCAGGTCGAGGGTGCGGTGGCTGGCAGCGGCCACTGCACTCCAGTCTGGGCGACAGAGTGAGACTCCAACTCAAAAAAAAAGAAAAAAGAAATTGTGTTGTAAAAAGCCTTACTTCTCCCTGGGAGCCTCGCTGGTTATGGCAGCAGCAGCCAGCACTGGGGCTTAGCACAGGCAGGTGTGGGGCGGGGGCCTGGCAGCGGGAGGCAGTGGGCGGGCGGCGGGCAGAGGCTTTCTATCCTGGGTGGGCAGCAGAGGACACTTGAGAATTGACCTGGACCAGGGCTGGGTGGCTCCTCAGAGGACTCGAGGATCCCAGGCATCCTCCTCCTGCCTTTGGACGGTAGCACCCCAAATTCCAGGGCCTGGGCGATGGGGTTGATTCCCACGGTGGGTTTGGGTCTGAAACAGTAGAGTACCTTCTCCCACCCTCAGGCAATTTTTGTTTTTGAAGTGTGTCTAAGGGGCTCTTTGTCTCTTTATCTTGGGGGACCTCTTGGTAGACATCCTGGAGCCTGAGCCCAGCTATAGGTAGGTGGGCCTGGGTTGTGGGAGGCCAGGCTGCTCATGGTCAGGGGAGTAGGAGGGGCCGTGCTGCTCTGCAGGGAGCAAGCCAGAAGCAAGCAGGGCCCTGTGTGCATGTGGTCCCATTTTCCTGCGCCCCGTCCTCCTGCACCCCATTCCTTATCCTTTCATGCTCTTCCCCACTCTCTTGATCTCCCTCTAGATTTAGACATGGCTCGAGAGCCTAAGCCCAGTCCTGCCTGGCCAGGCCAGAAGAGGCAGCGGGGCACAGCTGTCTTCTGGTGAGTCTGTTGGGGTGGCCTGTGGGGAGGGAGGCTGGTCACTGGCTCGTGTTTGGCTCTGGGTTCCCTGGGACAGGACAAGGACCCCAGAAAGCTCCCCGAGTGTGCTGTATACCCGATGGCTCAGGCTGCTCGGGGCCCTCTCCCTAAGCCTCAGGTTTTATCTGTAACCTGAGGGAGTTGACCTGATACAATTCAACGCCTGATCTAGCGGGCATCACTAGCCACCAACCCAATGGAGGCTGTGCCCCTCTTCCCACCTGGAGCGAGGGGCCTGGGTCCTCCCAGAGAAGCCTCACCTGGGGGTGCTTGAGGGCTTTTTCTGGGTATAGACCTTTGGGAAGTAGCAAATAGGACCCTTTCTGGATGACATCGTGCCACTAACTTGGTAAGCTAAACACAATTTTAAGGAAATCTTTAAACATTTTCAGGAGGAAGCTCACCAACTTCTGCCAGCAAACAGGTCATTTTCACAGGCGTGTGTGTGAGCCACGTTGGCCTCTCTGTCCCCTCAGCTGGGTGTCTGCAGTGGCTGCAGTCAGCTCCTGCCCTTGTCATGGCATCTGGGTGGTGGCAGGGAGGGAGAGGCAGTGGGGGAGGTGGCTGCGGTTAGGAATAGCATGCTGTAAACACCCCGGTACCCATGGTTCAAGTTTCTTTTGGTTCTCACCGTGTCTAGTCTCCCTGGAAGTGGGATGGCAGGGCTGGGACGTGGGCTGCTTTGAGATGTCTCTGTGCCTCCAGGGTGACCCAAGAGAGATTAGGCCATGCCCCTCCCTGTCAGCAGCAGCCCTCATGAGTCTGTGCCACCTCGTAAGAGCCAGTGAAGGTTCTATGGGGCAACTGGCTGCCTGCCTCACAGCTGCGCCCTGCAGCCTTCCTGCCTGACCCACCCTGGAGAGGGCTGGGCCTTCCTTGCTTCCACAGCCACTTTCCTGCCTCTTCCTCTGACCAGAATCAGCGGCCACCCTGGCTTCCCGCTTTGCTTTGGGATGCTAAGTAGATGCATACTTGTGGGCAGGCAGTTTTTCGCCTTGTGTTGTTTTGCTGATGCAGAACTGCAGATGCTGGGTGCAGGCTCACCAGCTCATGGCAAGACTTATCCAGGAATTTGTTGATAGGTTTTGTAATTTTGTAATGTCTGGTGGATGGTCATAGTTATTTCATGTGTTTATTTGTATTTTTTTTTTTTTTGAGTTGGAGTCTCACTCTGTCGCCCAGACTGGAGTGCAGTGGCCGCTCCCGGCCACTGCAGCCTTGACCTGCTGGGCTCCAGTGATCCTTCCGCCTCAGCCTTCCAAGTAGCCAGAATTACAGGCATGCACTACCACGCCTGGCTGATTTTTTGATTTATTGTAGAGATGAGGTCTCGCTGCCCAGGCGGGTCTCGAACCCGCGGGCTCAGGCAATCCACTCACCTCAGCCTCCCAAAGGCGCGGGCCACATGTGTTTTTTAACATGGCCATTTTCGAGGCTAGATGGAGCCTTCTTTAGTCCTTCAGTGCTGGCTATCTTCATCAGATTTTATGTTTCCTGCCCATTCGCTTGACCAACAGCTTGGATCTGGTCATGGGAGCCCTCCTTGGGGTATTCTGGGGGAGAGGTCACACATGGGGGCATCTGGAAGCAATGCGGAGTGATGATACATGTCCCACAGGGACTCAGACTCTGTTCAGAAGGGCCCCTCTCATTTAACACCTGGGGCAAGGTGGGCAGAGGTGGCTTCCTTAAGACCCAATTGTCCCCAGGGAACTTCAGTGAGGATGAGCAGGTGCTTCCCCAGGGACTTGGGCAGCGGTGGGCTGGAGACTGTGCTGGTGGCCTCCTTGGGATGGTCCCCAGAAGAGGGACAGAACAGGGTTGGCTCTATGGTGCGCTGGAGCTGCTGAATGACCTCTGCAGGGGTCTAGTCAAGTCCAGCCACGTGATTTAGAACCCAAAAGGGAATTTGTCAATGTGGGGGTAAGGTGTGGTGAAGAGATTGGCCCACAGCCGGGCCCTGAGGACACTTGAGGAGGTGGCTTGACCTCTGTCCACAGAGTCATTCCGACACTCCGTTTTGTTTCTCTTTTTGTGGGAAGTTCCAAGCTTGCCGACTGTAACCATTAGCCCAGACCAGGGGGCAGCTGCAGCCACTGCCCTAGTGCCACCAGGCTGTTCCCCTTGGGTAAAAAAGGGCCAGGCTACACGCTTAGGGAGCAGGCCTCCGTGCTGACTAAGAAAGGTAGACACAGGCTGGGAAGGAACCCCCCACCTGCCTGCAAGTGGTACAAAGGTTAACTGCTATTCCTTCCTCCTCGTGTCAGCTTGGGAGCGATCAGTCAAATCCCCTTCTTTTATGTGGTTCATCTCTGACTACTCATAAAAGTACACTTATAACAGGCATCTTGGGAAACAAGGAATGAAAAGAAAGCGTAGTTCGTGCATTGGCCGGGAATCGAACCCGGGCCTCCCGCGTGGCAGGCGAGAATTCTACCACTGAACCACCAATGCCTTGGTGCCTATTGCTTTCCACAGAGATCCAGGTGGTTGCAGATCACCGTCCGCCTGGTCTCTGCCCAACCTTGGGGGAAGGGTCCCCCCATCAGCCCGGAGCGGGAGTGTTTCCTGGGTGGTACTGCCTCTCTGAGACTGTCACCTCCAGCTCTGTCCTGGCACCAGCCCTCTCTGCTCGGTCTTTTCTGGCTCTCGGGGGCCCCTGGCCGCCTGCCCCGCGGCCGCGCCCCGCAGCCTTCCTGCCAGACTCACCCCGCAGCGCCCCGGGGAGACGGCCGGGCCCTCCTTGCCTCCGCAGCCGCTTTCCTGCCTCCTCCTCCGACCGGAATCAGCGGCCTCCCTGGCTTCCTGGGCCGCCCACCCAGGTCTCCTGAAGCCAGAAAGCGGGGGTGAGGGGTTGGGAGTGCTTGGGGATAGAAGGAGCCGGCGCCCTGGATGTCTTTCATGCTGCCTCTAGTGGGCTGGCCCTGAGCTGGGGACACGGGCGACAGGGTCAGAAAGTTGTTTCAGAACTTTACTCCCCTCACCCCCCATGCAGTCCCTCCCTTCCGTCCAATTCATCACCCTCCCCGGTCCCAGGCGCAGGCAGTACGTGAAGCACCTGCAGCAGTAAGTACCTTCTTGCCGAGGCTGGGACCCATCCTCTCCATCCCTCCCGGGCACCAGTGCCCTGGAGCGTTTGGTGCAAGAAGGGGTGAGGCCCCGGAGTGCCTGGTCTGTGGAGCCCGCCAGTGTGAGCCTGGGACTTTTCGGGCTCGTCCTCTCTCCCAGTGACTGGAGCAAAGGCGCAGGTGGCCTGGCCACTGCCCTAACCCTAACCCTGCCTGTACTGGGCCCTGCATCCTGGCGATTCCTACGCAAAGATTAAAGGCTCTCTCACCCTCGAGAGGCTTTGGGCTCTGACTTGTCTGTCCCCTTTTATCCTTTGCCAGACCAAAATGGAGAGCGTCAGCAGGGTCTGGCTCAGGCAAGAGAGCCTTAGGAGGGCTGGGTCGGGCTGGCCGGAAGCCTGTGAGGAATTGTTTCCCTCCTGTCCCCCAGAGCCACCTGGGAGGCACCCCTGAATCAGAAGCCAACCCCGGGAAGCTGGTTTGCTGTGGGCTCCCAAAGTGACTTTGGGCAAGTCCCCAGGGGTTCTTCCAGTGAGATCCTAGCATTCTAAGGAAGAGCTACATACTTCAGTTTCCTCAAGTTCAAGTTCAGTTGGGGACCAGGCAGAGATCCTGGCCTTGACCCCATTTGTCTTCTCCACAGCAGTAACTACGACCTGAACTATGAGCTGTACAGAGAAGACATCCCCTACAGGTAGGTGGGTTCTGCCCCTGGGCCCTCTGCGGGGCTGGTGGCCAGACTCCCTCTCTGTCCTGTCCTTGTAGGGTGTATGAATACCAGAGGATTCCCCCGCTCATCAACCGTGTGCCCGTCAAGATCCGGAGAACGCACATGGGCGTCAGGAGCAGCTTCAGCCCGCAGAAGGCCTCCAGGAACAGCCACCTGTCCTCTGGGCAAATCAAGCGTGAGTGGGAGGCAGGGCACAGCCGGCACCTGCAACTCTGGGAAGCAGCTGGGCAGCTGGGCCAGCAGTGAGGACAAGCCTCCAGCCCTGGTGACACTGCCCTCAGCCCCTGTGCCCAGCGTGGGCACCAACCCGGCCCCTCTCCCAGCAGTTCGGACTGAGGAGCTGCAGTCTATCAGGGGGGAGCTGAGCCAGATCAAAGCCCAGGTGGACGGCCTGTTGGAGAGACTGGAGCACATGGACCAGCAGAGAGCCCAGCTGACAGGTCAGCTCCCCTGGTGTGGCCTGGGGCCACACTCAGCCAGCCTAATTTCCCCAGCCTTGAAGATGCCAGGACCTGTGGTCCTGCCCGAGTCTTTCCCAATCTTCAGGGGTCCCTGTCCCCTTTGGCTGTTCTTGAGGCTTGAGAATCCATGTGGCTCCTGGTTATCCCATCACCTCTGCCCACAGCAGCTATCTGGAGCCATAGCAGTGTGTTCCAGTCCATCCACCTTTTGCCTTCTGGAGCCCTAGATGTCCGAGATCATTGCTGGGCATCAAGCAGTGTCTCTGGGGTCAGCTGAGGCCTCCAAACCCAGCCATTGACTGACAACTCTCTCTGCACAGGGACAAAGGACAGTGAAGAGAACAGGGGCCCTGGAGGCAAGGGGTCCTCGTGTAGCAGCTCTGAGCCCAGGCAGGACCCCGGGAGTCAGAGGTCTTGTGCAGAGGCAGAAGGACCTGAGGGCAGCACAGATGCGGAGCAGGCAGTGAGTGGCCTGGCCCCTCTTTCCCATCTCCACTCTCCCTGTGTTTGGGTCCTTGTGGCCTATGAGCAAGGGAGGGACTTGGGTTTGTGCAGGAGCCCACAGAGGGGATCTGAGAGAAGGCATCTGACCTTTGCCACAGAGTGATGCCCAGAAGGCTGGGGCCTGCCATGTCTTTTCTCCCTTCCAACTCAGCTGCTTGAGCCTCCCAGCAAGGCCAGGGTTGCTGGGGACTGGCAGTGATAAGCTCCTCTCCACCACCCGTCCTGCTCTGCCCTTGGCCTGCTGCCCAGGGCCTGAGTCGCATCTGTAATGTCTGGTGAATGAATGGGCTAGATGGAGACAGTGCTTTCTTTTGCCTAGTGGTCCTGGTTGCCCAGGTCTTAGGAGGAATCTATAATAGCCCTGAGGTGCCAAAGCCCCCAAGAAATGGGATGAAGGGGAGACTAGGTGTGACCAGGTCTCCCCTTCCAGCCATGCCATGCCTCCAGCCTTCTCACCAATCCCCTGCTTCTCTTTTCCCTACAGGTAAAGAATCAGGCACCGGACAGGGACAGCCAGTAGGAGGTGAGAACCCTTCTGGGCTCATTGGCTCCAGGCACTCTCTTGGGCAGCTCCCTTCCTTGCCTTGGGGTTTTGAAGGCCTCCTGGCGGCACCCACACAAACTGAGGCACCCATTCTGGAACTGGGACCATGGGAGTAGAGGCAAGGTGTGGCCAGGGCAGCCAGAAAGCCACCCCATGGTGGCGGGAATAGCTTCTTTGGAGGTTGTTTCTGGATGAGTGTCCTGGGGCTGGCAGGGCTGGGAGGATGGTGGCTTGGGACTGGTGGGCACCAGCTCACTCATGAAGCTGATGCTGGTCTTGCAAGGGGCAGTAGACAGCCTACCCCCAGAGCTCAGGGAGCACCTCAGCCCTGTCTGAATGCAGGCACTACTTCGGCTGCTCTTCTCCCTCCTCCTGTTGTCCCAGTCAGCAGCTGGCTGCCAGGAGCTACACCTGTGTTCCCACGGCCTCCCTCCCAGCCTGAAACCCAGCTGTGAGGTCCTTGGTGTGTGCCCCACCTAACCCCTCTTGGTTCCAGACTCCCCATCCACCCTACAAAGCCTAAAAAATTACTTTAGGAGTAGTTTTTATGCCGTTTCTATCTTGTCTGTCTCTTGCTGGCATGATATTATGTATTTCACACCTTCTCTAAAAAATGCATCGTCAGAAGGGAAAAAATAAAATGTGCTTTTTCCTGGCCAGAGAACCTTGTTCTGATCCTCCTTCTTAAGCTAAACAGGTCCTCACAACACACAGCAGCTCATACAACGCCGAGTGCAGAGAGGGGACCTGGCTACCCTGCCTCCTGCACAGCAGTCTCACTGCCTTCTCCAAACCAGCCTTGGGCAAGCCAGTAGAGCTCAGGAGCCACACAGGGAACACCTCACTGCTCAGGACCTTGCTGGCAGGAGGCAATGAAGCCAGCCCAGGATCCCTCCGCCCCCACAGTGGAGGACTTTGCACAAGGTCAAGGATGGGGTCTAGCTTCTACTCAGAGTAAAAACCTTTCCAGCCACCCAACCCTGAGCTGTGGTCTTGCCCAGCACAAACCCAGGGACTGGGGGGTACGCCCAGTGCTCCTGGGGCCATACAAATCTGGCCACTCTTGTCACAGCTTGTCCTTCTCCAGAGCACAATTGCCACATGAACCTCTGCAGCTGCCGCAGTATTTCAGCCTGCCTCCTCTACTCACGTTGGCCTAAGAAACAGCACACTTTTTTTGGGGAGGGGTGTGTAAGCATAGATCTTTATTCAAGTAGTGAAATAATTAATGAAAGGGTACAAGCGAGGGAGATATATAATAAAAATTTCTTTACATTCAAACAAGGACAGAATCATAAGTGAAGAATAAAGGGGGGCCCCAGAACAGAAACTTTCATTCCCATTTGGAGGTTACCCCTGGGAGGGCAACAGGACTCGGGAGAAGGAGCTTTGCCTAAGAATGAGTGTATTCCATCAGACTCAAGGAGTAAAATCGAAACAGCACACACTTAAGGTAGCGCTGTCAGGGGCCCTTGACGCCAGGGGCCCAAGAAGACACTACCCCGTACAGAAGTGCCTTTCTCTTTTAAGTCCTGTACCAGGAAGAACCACAACAGAAGACGATTTTCAGATATAAAACGGTTTTTGTTCAGGCTCAGATATAATAAGTGAGAAGGCACAGCCCCTTGTCCATCCTCTCAAAAGTAGCCCAGTTACATCGGAGGGAGTCACTGGCTGGCCTGCAGAAGCTCTCTCCCTTACAAGACACCCGCTCCGGGTCCCGTTTACCAGCTAAGTCCAGCTGAGGTCGCTTCCAACGTGCCAGTCACGCTGTAAGCATAGGTTTCTCCAACTCGTTCGCGGCCGAGACACAACTCGAGCAGCCAAGTCCCTTTCGTGGAAGTTTGTAAAGAGCCGTTCCAACGCAGTGTCCAGCGCATCGGCTCTGCGCGCGCCACCCCGGATCCTCTCAGGTGCTCCGGCTTCTCACCTGGCGCGGGGTGGAGGCCGACGGCGCGGGTCCTTTCGGGACGGCGACGGCCAAGTCCTCGGCGTGGCGTCCACTGTTGCCCGGTCTTCCGGCTCAGGGCGGGGCGGCGCCTCTGCGGCGGGCGGCCCGCACCAGGCACTGCTGCAGCACC
>NW_007250830.1:123695-153412 GCF_000164805.1 Carlito syrichta
ACCGCCGAGCCAGGCAGCCCTGAAGTGGGGCCAGGACGACCAGAGGTCAGCCAGGCCGCCCTGGTACCGCTTGACCTCTAGCCTGCCAGGCCAGGGCCATCTCAGGGCGTACGTCTTCTTCCTTTCGTTTGTGAAGACTGTAATTATTCTAATCTTGCAATTGTTTGTGCAACTATTTTATTTATACTGTCCCGCAGGCTGGAGTGCAGTGGCACGATCACGGCTTACTGCAGCCTCAAACAACTGGGCTTAAGTGATTCTCCCTCCTCAGCCTACGGAGTAGAAGGGACTACAGGCACACACAAGCACACCTGACTGCTTTTATGTATGTATGTATGTATGTATGTTGGAGTCTCATTCTTGTCGCCCAGACTAGAGTGCAGCAGCATGCTCACGGCCACCGCAGCCTTGACCCTCTGGGCTTAGGTGATCCTTCGGCCTCAGCCTTCCAAGTAACTGGAACTACAGTGCTTTTATTTTTAATTTTTATTTTTGTAGGCTGGGTCTCGCTTGTTGCCCAAGCTGGTCTTGAACTCCTGGCCTTAAAAGATCCTCCCTCCTCAGCCTCCCAAAGTGCTGGGACAGACTTTGGCGTGAGGCACTGTGCCCAGCTGTGACTATTTTATGTGGTCCCCACTGCCTTGCCTTGCCCAAGAGACAAGGACTTTGTCATGTTCACTCCTGTACCCATACACTCGACTAGAAAAGTCCCTTGCATGGAAGTTTGTAAAGAGCCGTTCCAACCCAGCTGTCCACCGCATCCGCTCTGTGTGTGCCACCCTGGATCCTCTCAGGTGCTCTGGCTTCTTAGCTCAATGTGGGGTGGAGGCCGTTGGTGCAGGTCCTTTGGGGGTGGTGACAGCGAAGTGCTCAGCATGGTGTCCGTTGCTGCTCAGGCTTCCGGTTCAGGGCCTGTACCCATACACTGAAGTAGAAAAGTCCCTTTCATGAACACTCATTGAATGAATGGATGGATAAATCAATGAGTGGAATTATGTCTCTCCCATACTGGACTGTGTAATCCTCTGTATCCCTAACACTCCTCACCTAGCATGTGCACCTTGAACCAGGGCCACAGCCTCCTCCCTCCACCTACTTCCCTCACACCACAAGAGGACAGCCCCCCACCTCCAGCGGACATGCTTCTCCTGCCCTCACTCTGTCAGCAGGGCAGAGGGTGATCCTGGGCCTCAGGACCAGCTGCTGTAACTGGAGACCGTAAAATCAGCCTGAGTCTGTGTGGGCAAGCAGTACCTGTAACCTCCCTGCACACTGCTGTTTCCAAACCCGATATTAGACTTGGTGAACTGGACTCAGGGCCTGGGCAGGTTCTCCATCCTCACTCGCCATCTTTGGGCCTAGGAAGCAGGAATGATAGAGTAATCATTTGAGTGGAGTAGGCAACTGTGATACCCTAAGAATCTAAATACGTCAGAGAAGGCCTCTGACCTCACATTCACAGTTTCAAAGGCAGGGAGAGGAGGGACACAAGCCCAAAACAAGGAGGTGGTCTCCTAAGACAGGCTCTGAGAGGATCTTCTGTGCTTCCAGTGAAACCTCAGGCCATCTACTGAATTCTCAGTGCCCCTTTCCGTCTCATCCACTGATTCCACCTCCACCTCCACGGACGTCTTGAGGCATCCCTAGGGGCCATTGGGGTTCTGGGGCTACACTCGTGAGAACTACAGGAACCAGCTGGAGCCACAGCATTTGTTTTAAACATCCAGCGAGCCGGGCTCAGTGGCTCAGCCTGTAATCCCGCGCCTTTGGGAGGCTGAGGTGAGTGGATTGCCTGAGCCCGCGGGTTCGAGACCCGCCTGGGCAGGCAAGACCTCATCTCTACAATAAATCAAAAAATCAGCCAGGCGTGGTAGCACGCGCCTGTAATTCCGGCTACTCAGAAGGCTGAGGCAAAAGGATTGCCGGAGCCCAGCAGGTCGAGGCTGCGGTGGCCGGGAGCGGCCACTGCACTCCAGTCTGGGCGACAGAGTGAGACTCCAACTCAAAAAAAAACAAAAACAAAATAAACACCCAGGGAGCCAAGAGCTGTCAAACTGGGGATCCCTGGATGGACAGCGTGAGCACTTGTTGAATAAAAGAATGGGAGGGGGGAGGGTAGAGATCACACAGCATCATCAAGTATTGCACATGGTCCTTTTATTCTCTGCAGCAAAAATGTCTCCTACGTGCAGAACACAAAGCCTGGGTCTCGAGGGTTGTGTCTACAGATGCGAGTGTGACGATGAGAAGGTGCAATCCTGGGGTCATGGTTCTACACAGACGGTACTGACGCGTAGGGCAGAAATGTAGGGCATTGAGTCACAGGACGGCTCCCAGGTACGTTCCAGTTACTACTGGGCTAGAAGGACGGATGGGGCTGTTTAAAGGTCCCCAAATTCAAATGTCCTTGTGGCGGATGGAGAGCTCCTGGCTGGCCTGATGTGCTGGGTTGGGGGAGAGAGACTCCCCAGCACCACCACCCCTCCCCTCAGTTCTTCACATCCCCCAGTCGGAGCTGGGCAAAGGAAGTGGCCAGCTGCAGCGCCTCCTGCAGGCAGCCCACGTTCTTGCCAGTGGCCTGGGCAGACACATCCTTGCCACCACCTTTGCCATCCATCAGGCCTGACACCTGCTGCACCCACTCGCTGGCTTTTAGTCCCCGATTGGCCGCATTCTGGAAGACAGGAAGGGGAAGTGGAAGTCAAGACAGAGGATGAGGTTGAGGGAGGAATGGAGGGAAAGAAAAAGGATGGAGGAGCCACAGACACCCACTCCTGCCCTGGTGATGCTGTTGGAGGTGGAGGCAGACTCTACAGGTGGTACAAGGGAGCAGTCACGGCCACAGCCAGTACAAGGAAAGACGGACTGGCAGAGCCAGTGTCAGCTGGACAGTCAAACATCACCAGTAAGGCGGCCTGAGAATGAGGGGTACTGGTGAAGGTGACAAACAGATGGGCAGGGGAATGGCTGTTTCTTTTTTTAAATTATTATTATTATTTATTTAATTATTTTTTTGAGTTGGAGTCTCACTCTGTCGCCCAGACTGGAGTGTAGTGGCCACTTCTGGCCACTGCAGCCTCGACCTGCTAGGCTCTGGCGATCCTTCTGCCTTAGCCTTCCAAGTAGCTGGAACTACAGCGCATGCTACCACGCCCGGCTGATTTTTGATTTATTGTAGAGATGAGGTCTCGCCAAGTTGCCCAGGCGGGTCTCGAACACGCGGGCTCAGGCAATCCCTCACCTCAGCCTCCCAAGGCGCGGGATTACAGGCTGAGCCACCGAGCCCGGCTAAATTATTTTTTATAGAGATGAGGTCTCGCTATGTTGCCCAGGCTGGTCTTGGGATCCTGGGCACAAGCAATCTTCCTGTCTCAGCCTCCCAAAATGCTGGGAATACAAGTGTGAGTCACTGCACCCAGCCAAGAGAATGGCTGTTTCAAATGCAGGTTGCAGGTGCACACACATGGGTCTCAGCCAACAATCATCAGATCTGACACTTCCCGCTGGTGCAGGGATTTGTGTGGCTTGGAGCACAAGGCTGCAGGCAGTTCTGACCTGGGGGACTTGACACAAGCATGTGATCTTGCCAGCCTCGTTGTCGACTGTGAAGAGCATGGCAGACGTCTGGGGGGAATGTGTCTTGAAAAGCTTCAAGGCTTCATTCAGGGCCTGTGGAGAGCACCTGGTGTCAGGCCGTGGTCCTAGCAAGGGGGCCCCACTCTCCATACGTGCAGAGTCTGCAGTGGTCAGTCCTCACTGCGCCACCCTCACCCCCTCCGACATCAGATGCTGTCCCTGGGAGCCTGTGTGGAGGACCCAGCACATGGCCTGGCCCCTACCCTGGCTCTGAGGTTCGCCTCCTTCCTCCAGGAGCTGTTCCTTCTCCCTCCAGGAGCTTCTCCTCCCCCCACCTCCAGTAGCTGCTCCCCCTGCCAGGAGCTCTCCAATCACCAGGTATCTCCATGGCTCAGCCTAACCCCACCCCAGACAGTTGGGCCCGTAGGCGACCAGGCAGCTCAGACCACCAGAGAGCTGAAGAGACCCAGAGAGAAAGGGACCCCAGCCCTGGGTTGCCTTGGCCGAGGCACCGCTCTCCATCTCCAGGATGACGAGGGGCTGGTTGGGGTTGTTGTCGATGAGCTGCTTTGTCCGCTCCAACACCTGCAAGAGAAACAATCCCAGAGAGAGGCTCAGGCCCCAAGTCCAGTCCCTGAGACTGAGACAGCATCCTGACCACCTCTGCCCAGGAAACCCTCCTGGCCTCCTTCCAGCCGCCAGCACTGCTGGAACTCACTCGCTTCTGCACATCGGCTTTGCTTGCCCGGTCGAGGTCATCCATGATCTTCTTTAGGGACTTGAGGGTCTCCCGCAATTCGTCCTTCTGCCACTGGGGGATGACTGCGGTGGCCAGGGCCTGGAACCAGAACCAAAGACCATCTGGAGCTAGGATGTGAGGGTCCAGCCAATCCCACCCTGCCGGCTTTGAACCAAAGTCCTCCCTGACCAGTGTTGGGAAAGGAGAGAAAACTAACACGAGGAATCCACCAGCCTTGGGACCCACCACTTTAGGAGCAGCTGCCGCAGTTGTGAGAAGCAGGGTAGACAGAAAGAAAAAGCCAGGCTCTTGTGCAGGGCCTGGCCCTTACCTGGCTGTGAACACAGCCTGATGGGTTTCCGGGCAACCCCAAGTAAGAACAACCTGGAAACAGCGGGCAGCCACAGCACCTTCCCCGCCTCCCTCAGCCCCAGCGCCTACTCATGCCTGGGCCGAGCTCTCCCACCAGTAGCGATGGGAGCAGCAGACAGCATCCAGGGATTCACAGGACAGGACACCTGTGGTCCCCTGTGCAAGGCTGCAGGACAGCAGTTAGCCGAAAGGCCCTTCCACTAAGCACCAGGACCTGACTGGCTTGAGTGAGATTTCCTCAAAAATAGGAAGTGTCTTATTCATCAGGTCCAAGGCTCAGCAGGCCCAAGGAGGGAGGAGACCAGCCTACCTCACCAAGGTCCGCGATCTCCCTCTGCACATCCTTGTTTGGCACACTCTGAGCCTTCACTTTGGTTGCCATGACAGAGAGCAATTTCTTCAAGCTCTCTGCTTTCCTGAGGGCCTGGGAGGTGACAATCAGAGTTATAGGCTCTGGTGCAGGGAACTTTCAGCCTCACTATTTTGTGTAAACAGATTTGGAAACCCTGATGGCAGCTTACGCCACATCCAAGATAGAAGTTTCTTTCCTGCAGGGAGCAAGTGCTAGCAGCCTCATGCCCTAGAAAGGCGTACCTTCCTCACACCTGGCCAGCGAAGGCTGCACCATAAGTCAGGTTCAGGGGGTGACTGAGAACTCACCCATCAAGAAGTTCTTTTCACCCCATGAAATGGCTACCCCTCAGGCTCCACCAAAAGTCAGCAAAGCCCCAGACCACCTGTCATCTGCTATACAGACTAGGCACACCCTCAGGGATATGT
This sequence comes from Carlito syrichta, assembly GCF_000164805.1. NCBI lineage: Eukaryota > Metazoa > Chordata > Mammalia > Primates > Tarsiidae > Carlito > Carlito syrichta. Next base: position 129,163 of record NW_007250830.1, read on the forward strand.
GGACAAGTGGTAGGGATCCCAGAAGCCACGGCAGAACTGTGGCTACTTTTCTCTACACAGACATATTAGGGGGTCAAAGGCTGAATTGACATATATTTTAAAAGCTAAAACACAAAAGCTGAGAAATCTTGCATGGTGGTAGCTTTCTTCTGCCAGTCAGTGGTAACTGGATTACAATCTGGTGTCACACAGTCTGTACTTTCTTCTGACTGCAGCAGCCACAAAGGGTACTGTTTGTTCTATGGATGGGCAGACTGTGCCCCTCTTGCCTTGTTCAAATAGGCCACATACCAGCCAGGTCCCCTCACCTTCTGGGCTTCAGCACCTGTGACAGCAACAATCCTCCGGATACCTTTGGCAATGGCTTCTTCAGTCACAATCACAAAAGCTCCTGCGTGACTCGAGTTCCGCAGGTGCCTGAATGGCAGAACACAAAGTTTGTGGTAGAGGGGGCCTAGGCACCCTGGTCTCTGCCCTGCACCCTGGGTTCCCTTGGCTGGGATGCACAAGCCCTGTGAGGTCATCCCTTCCAAGGAAGCACTCAAGGTAACAGTGGGTAACAGCCCTTCATGTTTAAGGGGACTTTAGAACATAGTTCTGGCTACACAAGGACAAGGGAAGAGCAGGAATGGGAAGAGACTCAGAGAAAGCCTGGGCTTAGATTTTTTTTTTTTTTTTTTGAGTCAAGGTCTCACTCTGTCACCCAGGTTGGAGTGCAGTGGCGTGATATGGTTCAGCTTGACTACAGGCGCACATCACCACGCCTGGCTAAAATTATACACACACATAAATATACATATATATCAGGGGGTAGAGATGAGGTTTCACTATATTGCCCAGGCTGGTCTCAAACTTCTGAGCTCAAGCAATCCTCCTGACGTGGCCTCCCAAAGTGCTGGGATTACAGGCATGAGCCACCATACCTGGCTTGAGAGTATTCTGACATTGAGCATGACACTAGTTCTCTGAGCTTCAGTTTTCTCATATATAAATGTGGACAACTCTCCCTCATATGGCTGCTGTGAAAATCAAATGAGGCAAACATGAAAGTAGTCTGTAATCCCTAATACCCAATACATTATTATGGCTGTTAGGCTTTACATGACAATTTTGGTCCTGTGGTGGAATGTGAACTGTATTTTTATATCCCTGCTCATCAGGTGAGACTATTAGATGATTATTTAAAAAAATTTACCAAAACCCTTAAACAAATAGGTTTTATTTCTCAGTAGCTCAGATAACCTCAAACGCTCAGTAACTTTTGCAGTCATTCTTTAAGAGCAGTATACAGTTTTTGAGAGCTGTTTCCTGTGGTTTAAGGAGTGTTAGCAAACAAGTATTCAGGCAGAAGTGAGACTCATGTGAAGGCCATTCAGCTGGGACTGGAACTTGATCCCCTGGCCTTGACCCTACCCTCCACACACCCTACCTGCTCATGGTCTGCCTGGGGCCTGCAGGAGGCTGAGGATGGGCTCGATCATGGCCTTAAGGATGTTCTTTTCACCAAGCTTCCTCTGGAAGCAGGAACTTTCCAGACCACCATGACCTTCCCCAAAAGACCCCAAGAGCTATCCAAGTTGGCAGAAACCAGTAGTTCTCCCAAATGGAGCTGGGTCAACCATGTGGCTTGCCAGGCTCTGAGACAATGGGGCTGAATTCCCCAGATGCTGCCCAATTGGCAAAGGAAATTAGATGAGGTGCCAGGAATGGAAGGGGGCAACATTTCATTACAAACACAGGAAATGTTAATGTCAGACACTGAGGGGTCTGATTGGAGCAGCCAGATGCTAAGATTCTTGGGAATGCTGGGAATGCTATTTGGCAACTGCATTTCTTTTCTCTCTCTCTCTCTCTCTTTTTTTTTTTGAGTTGGGGGTCTCTGTCACCCAGGCCAGAGCACAGTGGCACAATCATGGTTCACTGCAGCCTCAGCCTCCTGGACTCAGGCAATCCTTCCACCTCAGCCTCCTGAGTAGCTGGGACTATAGGTGTGCACCACCATGCCCAGCTAATTTTTTATTTTTTGTAGTGAGAAGGTCTCACTATGATGCCCAGGTTGGTCTTGGACTCCTGGGCTCAAGCAATCCTCCCACAGTGCTAGGATTATAGACATGAGCCACAGTGTCCAGCTGGCAACTGCATTTCTGAGGACTTCAACCTTAGAAAAATAAAAGCTGTCAACCAGGCATGGTAGCTCATGCCTGTAATCCCAGCACTTTAGGAGGCAGAGGCAAGAGGATTGCCTGAGTCCACAGGTTCGAGACCAGCCTGGGCAACTTGGCGAGACCTTGTCTCTACATTAAATAAAAAAATTAGCCGGGCATAGTGGTGTGTGCCTGTAGTTCCAGCTACTTAGAAGGCTGAGGTGAAAGGATCACCTGAGCCCAGCAGGTCGAGGCCGTGATGACTGTGAGCATGCCACTGCACTATAGCCTGGGCAACAGAGTGAGACTGACTCAAAAAAAAAGAAAAGAAAAATGAGAGCCACATTCTCAAAGGGTGATGCCAGGTTAATAAAAGGTAGGTACTACTGCCCCTCCATGGTACTCACGTTCCCCCACAGAATTCAACAGACGTGAGGGAGCCAGCAGGACCAGAGGGGTCCTCCAACAACTCAGACACTGGGATGCCAATGGAGACGACTCGCACAGGGTCAGGGTAGGTTTCGTCAAACACAGCCCGCAGGCCCTGGATGGCTTTCGCTGCTGCCAGGGGACAATCCTGGGTGTAGACGGGCTGCCATAGAAAGAAACCAGAAAAAAAGCTGGAAAAGATCCCTGAAGATGCAGTAAAAAGCAGCCAGGAGGATGTAGTCCTGCAGGCAGGTCTCTGGGTTTCTGAACCAGACCTGCCAGGCACGGGCTCTGAGCCACAATGCATCTTGTACAAAGTCAAGGGCATGAGGATGGGAATCTCCAACTATTTTGCTAAACTGTGAAACAACTCTTATATGTAAGTAGAAATAAGTAGAAGAGTTCTGGACGTCCTAAGGAGGGGGTGTGCAGAGACCTTCCCTCCCCATTCTACCCAACAACTCCACAACCCCCTACAAACACAGTCTGAGAATCACTGCTTTGAACAAATCGATGTGCAGGACAGAATCTGGTCCAACAGTGTGGCAGCATTTGGACTGGAGCCTCCTACTGTGGGAAGGATTAAGGGTTGTGATCCATGAATTCAGATGTAGTCCAGCCTACCTTGGCTGCTTCAATCATCTCGTTAGCAATCTCCTCAGCCTTCTTGATCTGTTGGGTGGACATGGCTCCCTTGGCAGTGAAGTCAAACCGAAGGCGATCAGGAGCAACCAGTGAGCCTTTCTGGTCAGCTTCCCCAAGCACTGAGCGCAGGGCGAAGTTCAGAATGTGGGTGGCTGTGTGGTTGCTCATGACGGGTCTCCGTCGGGGCTGCAAAGGACAGAGGGGGCTGGTGAAGAGGTCTGTAACAGATTGCTGGTTGTCCCCAGTACCTGTTCTCTTCACCACCAGTACTAGAATCTTTAGTTGGACACATGGCTGCCCAGAATAAAGATAACATTTCCCAGCTTCCCTACAGCAAAGTGTGACCTTGTGACTACGCTCTGGTCAACAGGTCAGGAGAAGTAGTACATGTCCCCTTCATCTTCCACAACCTAGAACAGCAATTGGCAAACGATGGCCTATAGACCAAATCTGGCCTGTCACCTGTTTTGGTTTTTTGTTTTGTTTGAGACAGGGTTTTACTTGGTTACCCAGGTAGACATGAATGGTACAATCATAGCTCACTGCAGCCTGGAACTACTGAGCTCAAGCAGTCTTCCTGCCTCAGCCTTCCAAAGTGCTGGAATTACAGGCATGAGCCACAACACCTGGCCTGTTTTTATAAATATTCAGAAATAGGATTACTAGAACATAGCCACACCCACTTGCTTACATACTGTCAATGGCTGCGTGTACACTGCAATGGTGGAGTTGAGTAATCACGACCGAGAGCATCTAGTCCACAAAGCCAAAAATCTTTACTATTTGCCCCTTTATAAAAAAGTTTGCCAACCTCTGGCCTAGACAATGGATCTTGGACCCTGAAATCAAGGGCAACGCCCCAGCAATGAGAGTGGAGCGACAGGTGAGGAGAAGCTGAGCCCTAGGTGTCTCTGGGCTGAGCCTCTGCATCAGCTACTCTTATTTTAGAGTTCTGTTATATGCAACAGAGCCTAGTTCTTAATTAACTCAGGATCCCTGGCTTGTGAAGAAGTATTTGAGAGAGAAAAGCTATCCATGAAAACAAGTCTGAAGGATCTCAACTAAAATCACTGGTGAAGTCATTGACCTGGGAACACACAGACTGAACTCTTTGTTATCTCACTCACAGTCCATAAAATGCACTCCTGCACTCTACTTCTAATTTCACTTAGGAGTGCTAACAATAACAAGCCAACTGAAAGCCAGAGAAGGAGGTGATTCCTCACCAGATCCAGCAGAGGCCAGGACAGCCTGACTCACCTCATCAATAAACAGTCGAACCTGGTCTCCCATCTTCAGGTTGCCATAGATGGTTCCTATATGTAGCACGTACCCTCCTCGCACCTGAGCGTTCTTCACCGTAAACTCAGTTTTCTAAGGAGTCAAGGAGGAGACCAATAAATACGTAAATCTTTAAAAACCTGGCTGGGCTTGGTGGCTCAGCCTGTAATTCCAGCAATTTGGGAAGCTGATATTAGTGGACTGCCTGAGCCCATGAGTTCAAGACGAGCCTGGGCAATTTGGTGAGGCCTAGTCTCTACAATAAAAATTTTAAAAATTAGACATGGTACCATGTGCGTATAGTTCCAGCTACTTGGAAGGCTGAGGCAGAAGGATTGCCAGAGCCCAGCAGGTTGACACTGGGGTGGCCATGAGTATCTCACTGCATTCCAGCCTGGGCGATAGAGTGAGACTCCAACTCAAACAAACAAACAAATAAACAATACAAAAAAACCCTATCCATTTTTTCTCATATGTGTATTTTTTTTTTTTTTTTTAGTTGGAGTCTCACTCTTTCCCCCAGGCTTGAGTGCAGCGGCACACTCACAGCCAACACAGCCTCAACCTGCTGGGCTCAGGCGATCCTTCTGTCTCAGTCTTCCAACTAACTGGAACTACAGGCATGCGTTTTCATGTCTGGCCAATTTTTTGATTTATTGTAGAGACGAGGTCTTGCCAAGTTGTTCAAGCTGGTCTCGAACCCCTAGGCTCAGGCAATCCTCACCTCAGATGTTCAAAGTGCTAGGATTATAGGCATGAGCCATCGTACCCAGCTTCTCTCTTATATTTACACATACAAATTCATATATATATAAAAGTTCTCCCTTTACATATGTGAATTGAATACACAAACACATATATATTCTCTAAGACACTTTTTTTTTTGACTGGGATCTTAATTCTGCTGCCCAGGCTATAGTGCAATTGACCTCCTGGGCTCAGGTGATCCTTCTGCCTCAGCCTCCTGAGTAGCTGGGACCACAGGCCATACATTTTATATTTTATATCTATGTATATAAATATATATATGTATATATATATACATATATATGACCATAGGCCATACATTTTATATATATATATATTTTTTTGAGTTGGAATCTCACTCTGTCGCCCAGACTGGAGTGCAGTGGCTGCTCCCAGCCGCCGCAGCCTCAACCCGCTGGGCTCCGGCGATCCTCCCACCTCAGCCTTCCGAGTAGCTGGAATTATAGGTGCGTGCTACCACGCCCGGCTGATTTTTTGATTAATTGTAGAGATGAGGTCTCGCTGCCCAGGCGGGTCTCGAACCCGAGGGCTCAGGCAATCCACTCACCTCAGCCTCCCAAAGGCAAGGGATTACAGGCTGAGCCACCGAACCCAGCTCCATTTTATATTTTATATATACATATTTTGTAGAGGTGAGGTCTCACTATGTTGCCTAGGTTGGTCTCGAACTCCTGGACTCAAGCAATCCTCTCACCTCAGCCTCCTAAAGTACTGAGATTATGTGTGAGCTACTGCACCCAGCCTCTAAGACATTCTTTAATGGGGTGTGTGTGTGTGTGTGTGTGTGTGTGTGTGTGTGTGTGTGTGTAGAACACCAATGTCATTACAGACAAATAAATATATATGCACATACACACACCACACACTCTTTTGAAAGCCATTGTAAGGACCCTGAAGCCCAGGGACCAAGACCAAATTCAGCAGTGGCAGAGCTAGAGGCTGTTTTTACAAGGATGTCTGCCCTTCAGACAGCTGCCTCTCCTTATTTATAAGAAGAGTATGTCCAAACCTTACACCCAGCCGGGCTCGGTGGCTCAGCCTGTAATCTCACACTTTTGGGAGGCTGAGGTGAGGGGACTGCCTGAGCCTGCGGGTTTGAGACCCACCTGGGCAACTTGGCGAGACCTCATCTCTACAATAAATAAAAATGAGCTGGGCGTGGTAGCGTGCGCCTGTAGTTCCACTTACTTGGAAGGCTGAGGGGAAAGGATGGCCGGAGCCCAGCAGGTCGAGGCTGCGGTGGCCGGGAGCGGCCACTGCGCTCCAGTCTGGGTGAGTGAGATTCCAACTTAAAAAAAAAACAAAACCTTGCACCCTGCCTACAGAGACACTCCTGTGAGGATACTCCTACCTAATGGCCTGAAAAGCAACAGGAACAAGCAAACAGCTCAGAAACACTGACAGTGGAACCCAACCCAAAGGTGTGTTGGTCTGCTCCACAGGACCTGAAGTACTGAGAACAAGAGCAGCAACCGGGCTCCAAGCCTGGCCCTCCCTGGCTAGCAAGGAAGAACTGTTGGCTCACATCCTCACTGCTGTCATCAACCTTCACCAGGTATCCTTCATCATAGATCTGTCCTCCTTGCTCGGCATAGAAGCAGGTCTTGTCCAGCACTACTCCACACTCCTGGCCCGTGGACACTTCTTCCACAAACATCTTCTCCCTGCGCAGAGCCATCACCGTAGCCACTGTGTTCTCAAACACTGCTCGGTGGAAATGCACACAAGGGGGACCGCAGTGTCAATGAGTTTGTTTATACATTCTTAGCTGCTTTTTGCTCGATTCTGTTTCTCAAACTCTTCTTAGATCCCCATTGTCTGATTACTCTCGAAGCAAACCCATTAGACTCCATGAAAGGGATGAGTATGCTGGTTTTCCACCAAAGAATGCAACATGCAGTAGGGTGACCAATTGTCCCAATTTCTAGGACTGTGGGGTTTCCTGGGATGCAGACTTTCAGAGTTAAAACCGAGACAGTTCTGAGCAAACTGGGACCCGAACTCTGGACTGCTGAGCAGAGACTTGGTGACTCTAATTAGTAGATCTTTAAGATCAGTAATAAATTCCCTAGTCCAAGGTCAGTTCACAAACAGTGTATTTATTTTGTGGGCTTGCTTAGATAGATTTATGTATAAGGTTCTTCTCTGCTAGGACAAAAAATAAAAAATAAAAAATTTGTATACCTATATATTTCTCAATGTCAGAATACTATTATCCTAAGGTAAAATTCAATAGCTCCTGTAGATTGTATCAAGGTCAATTATCAGGTTTCCTGCAAGATGTTACAATTAGAGGAAATGGTGAAGGGGACACAGAACCTTCTACAAATCTTTTTTTTTTTTTTTTACAACTTCCTATAATTATTTCAAAATAAAGAGTTTAAAAAACCCCACCAGCCTAGGGTGCCCATGAGTATAAAAGTGCACAGCATGACTGTATAGCACTACAGGGGAGGCTGTCACAGAGCTCTCAAAACCCCCAAATAAGGGGCTGAAAGCTCAGAGTGGAAGGAACACAGTAACATACCGTAGTTACCACTGGCGTCTAAATGGTAATTGTACTTCGGGGAATCGTCTGTGACTTCCAGACCTTTTGCCCGGAGCTCTTCAATAGCATAAATGTCCAGCATAATGAGGTCTTCCCCACCAGCTCCCTTGCCTTGGGATTTCAGCTGCCAATGAAAAAAACAAGCATAAGGTAGGGGCAAAAGAACTCCGAAGAACTCAAACTTGCCGAATTATGCCCAGAATAAAGCTTTACAACAGGGCTTTTCAGTCTCAGCACTATTATCATTTGGGACCAGATAATTCTTTGCCGTGGGGGGTGTCTTCTTGCAACATGGGATACCAAGCAGCATCCCTGACCTCTACCAACTAGATGACAGTAACATCTCATCCCTAGTTGTGGAAACCACAAACATCTTCAAGCATTATTGCTAAGTGGCTCCTGGGAGGCAGAATTGCCCTTAGTTGAGAACCACTGGTTTAGGGAAAAAAGAATTTCAATGACTCTAATGGAAAGAAAGTCATGTTTGCTTTGTAGCCAAGTCCTGGTTTGGCGGGTATTGGGTTTCCTGCACACTCTACAAATTCTTTACCTGGGCCAGTTTCCTCTCCTCTTCAAAACCATCCATATCTACCACCAGGCCCTTCTCTTCAGCAATCAGCCCGGTGAGATCCACTGGAAACCCATAGGTGTCATACAAGAGCCATGCAGTGTCTCCTACACAACACAGAAGAGATGTGTTAAAACAGGAAAAGCCAGGTGTGGTGGCTCATGCCTGTAATACCAGCACTTTGTGAGGCAGAGGTGGGAGGATTACCTGAGCTCAGGGGTCTGAGACCAGCCTGAGCAATATGGCAAGACTTCATCTCTACAATAAATCAAAAAAACTCAGCTGGGCATGGTGGCACATGCCTGTGGTTTCAGCTACTTGGAAGTCTGAGGTGGAAGGATAACCTGAGTCTAGCAGGTCAAGGCTGTGGTGGCCGTGAGCATGCCGCTACACTCCAGCCTGGGCAACAGAGTGAGACTTCAACTCAAAAAAACCAAACAAACAAAAAGCAGAGATGGCTCCCTCTTTTCCATGCCAAGCTCTCCGAGGAGGATACTGGGACTAACAAAAGGCATTAAAGAGACAAAGCAAGTCAGTTTTGGCCCCGTGTGACTGTCAGAAAATCCAGCAAATCTTTCTGAGTTGATCTGGAGGAAGTACAAGGGCCTCCTGGTAAAATTCTGTTTCTTGATCTGACATAAACGTGTTCGGTTTGTGAAAATCCATCAAGCTTTCCTCTTGTACATTATACTTCAATGAAAAGAAAACAACATTTTTAGAATTAATTATCCCATCTAGTGAAAAATAAAACAAGTTGCAAAATAGTATATACAAATGTTGTTCCCATTTTTGCTTTAACACACGCAAATACCTACACGTATATTTGAGTGCAAACAGGGAACAATCCTAAGTAGTTATACACTAAACTCTTAAGAGTTGTTACCTCTGAGAAATGAGTTAAGGAAAGAGGATTTTCACTTTTTGAATATTGCTGTATTCAGTGTTATTTGAAAAACCACAATAATGTATTTTACTTTTACAATTTTACTATAAATTCTAGTTTACACCAAAAGCAGTTTAACCAAGCTATACTCAGCTTTGGAGACACGGGAGCCCACTGTCAGTATGTAAAAAGGGCATGCCTTTCCCAAAAAGATGGAACACAAGGGCACAAACTGGTCCTTACCCGGAATGGTCTTCCCGTCTCCCAGGCTCTGAATTTTCCTGTCTAAGATGCGACGCCCTCTGCTAAGAGTCTTGAGAAACTGCACTTCTTCTTCATTAATGATGTCCTTCACCATGTCTGGGTCCTTCTTCAGCTCAGGAAATGCATCTCCCTGACAAAGGAGAAACGGGGGCTCATTGAAGCCAGGCACTATTCCACGGCCCCTCTTAAAACTGGTCATTGCCAGATGCAGTGGCTCACGCCTATAATCCCAGCACTTTGGGAGGCCGAGGTGAGAGAATTGCCTGAGTCCACAGGTTCAAGACCAGCCTGGCCAACTTGGCAAGACCTCATCTCTACAACAAATCAAAAAATTAGCTGGGTATGGTGGTGCACGCCTGTAGTCCCAGCTACTTGGAAGGCTGAGGTGGAAGGATAACCTAGGCCCAGCAGGTCAAGGCTGTGGTGGCCGTGAGCATGTCACTACACTCCGGCCTGGGCAACAGAGTGAGACTCCAAATCAAAAAAACTGCTCATTAACAGTATGTTATCTCTCACCCTATCCCTCTTAATGTACTGCTTCAGCACAAAGGAGGGAAGCAGGGATGCACACCTACCAGGGACTGGACGACGACATCTACTAATGTAGCAAAGAATCCCCTGCTGGCATTGAGCTTCTCATGGGAGTATCGAACAGCTCTGCGGAGAATCCGTCTTAACACATACCTGTAAGAAGTAGAAACTAGTCCCCTGCTAGACAACACTCCCAGCTGAGGGTTTTGTAGTGAATCCTTTGGACTCTGCCCAAAGCAACATGACCAACTTCCGTCTTGCTCTTTTGGAGACTTTCTTTTATCCTAAGCCTGCTTCTTTTTTCATTCCAGCATAAAACTCAGTAACATACTAAAAAATACCTAGAGTAAACCCTGGCTTGTTCTTCTTCCATGTCCAGCTACCCAGAGAGGCAAGGAGTATAGACCAGATGTGTACTTGATGTTAAGACCCCAGGTCCTTCCTGTCAGTAATGGAGCTTCCTGGGGCTAGTCGTCACTCACTTCTACCCTGTGCCTGTTGGACCTGTATCCTATCAGATAACTTTGTCATCTTGTACTTTAAAGCAACGATTTAATATATAACAACTCTTTAACATGAGCTGAAACTCCCTTCAACAAAAAGGAGGGAATCCTTCCAACTACCCAGAAGACAAAGGAAGTTATAATAAAGTATGGCTTTAAGTTCTATAGAGTCATAAAACACATGGTATCAGTCCAAACGCCGCCCAGTGTACAGCATACATACCCCCGCCCTGTGTTGTCAGGCCGGCCGCCATCAGCCAGAGCCACAGTGATGGTCCGGGCATGGTCAGCCAGCACCCGGTAGGCCATGTCAATCCCATCAGCATCATCAGCACCAACTTTTCCAGTGTATGGCCGGGCACCTGTGCCCTACAGGTAAGAGTAAGAACCAGGAGGCAGTCCATTAGAAAGCTGTCCTTCTAGTCGGGCTCGGTGGCTCAGACTATAATCCTGCGCCTTTGGGAGGCTGAGGTGAGTGGATTGCCTGAGCCCGTGGGTTCATGACCCGCCTGGGCAACTTGGTGAGACCTCATCTCTACAATAAATCAAAAATGAGCCGGGCACGGTAGCGCACGCCTGTAGTTCCAGCTACTTGGAAGGCTGAAGCGGAAGGATCACGGGAGCCCAGCAGGTCGAGGCTGTGGTGGCCGGGAGCAGCCACTGCACTCCAGTCTGGGTGACAGAGTGAGACTCCAACTCAAAAGAAAAAAAAAGAAAGCTGTCCTTCTGGTGCTGCCTTCCCTGAGAATGAGGAGCATTAGGAGAAAGGATGTTCATCTTGCCAGATCCTATAACCCCAAGAACAGTGACAGTGGGGAAGCAGAGACTCCAGCCAGTCCCCTACACTCAACAAATTATACTGCCTGTGCCTAAAGCCTCGTATTATTAACAATGAAGCAGGCAGGTGTCAGCGGGTAACCCTGGCTGGCAAAGTAAATGGTCACTTTATCTTTGACAGCACTGCTAAGAGTCCAGCTTGGAAACCTCCATAGAAATTTGCAATGTTTGCAACAGGACCAATACCTTCTGAATGGCTTCAAAGTAAGGAACAAAAAGGTCAGTGTCATAGTTGGACATCTTATTCTGCAGCACAGACACCAGTCGCTCCAGGCCCATCCCTGTGTCAATGCTTTTCTTGGGGAGAGGTTTCAGAACACCATCAGTTTCCCTGCATGATCCAGAGGAAAAGGAAGTTAAAGCAAGGACTCAGGCTGCCACCAATCCAGTTCCTGCTAGTTAAAGCTCATAGCACAGGTTGCAGGCTGTGATTATTTGCCTCTGCCTGGTTTCATGGGAAGAGGGAAGTAGAGGGAGAAAGGAAGGGAAAGTACTTGGGGGTCCATTTAAGAGACAAGCTTCAAGGAATGAGCTTTAAAATAGAGCCCAAGGCCAGGCGTGGTGGCTCACGCCTATAATACCAGCACTTTGGGAGGTGGAGGCGAGAGGATTTCCTGAGCTCATAGGTTCCAGACCAGCCTGAGCAACATGGCGGGACCTCATCTCTACAATAAACAAAAAAATTAGCTGGGCATGGTGGCCCACGCCTGCAGTTCCAGCTATTTAGAAGGCTGAGGCAGAAGAATTGCCTGAGCCTGAAGAATCGCCTGAGCCTGAAGAATCGCCTGAGCCCAGCAGGTTGAGGCTGCTGTGGCCGTGAGCAGTGTGCCACTGCACTCCAGCCTGGGCAACAGAGTGAGACTCCAACTCAAAAACAAACAAACATACAAAAAAAACAGAGCCCAAATTATAGTAAGAATGACATTATGAGAATAGCCCTCAAGAAGGTATTATGTGGGATAAGACTAGTTCATAAAAGATTGGGCCAGACCTGTCCAAGAGATCAGAGGGGTAACTTAAGAAATAAAAGTTAAAGAATTTGCCAGCAAGATTCCATGATGCCTCCAGAGTCTGCTTCAGCTCTAGAGGATTAGGAAAGAGCCTTTAGCCAAGAAGACAGCCATGCAAGCCAAGTTCCTCTTTCTCTGCTCAGCTCAAGCACAAGTACTGCACTTGGCAGGAATGGAGCAGGATGCCAAGGCCACCTGTTATACTGGATGAATACAAGGTTCCAGATCTCCAGCACATTGGGGTCGTCCTGGTTGACGAGGTGTGCAGCATCTCGGCCCCCAATCCGGTCATAGTGGATCTCACTGCAGGGTCCGCATGGGCCTGTGTCACCCATCTCCCAGAAGTTATCCTTCATGTTGCCAGGGAGGATTTTGGTGTCATCCAGGCTGTATAGAGCAGAGGAGATAAGTCCAGTTATTGCCACTGACAAAGATTCTGCCCAGACTTGCATCCACCACAAAAGAAATACTTATGACTTCTGGTAAAGAAGGTCCACCCTTTGGCAGTTACTACTGCTAAGCCTATACACAAAGCCTGCAAAGGAAGCAGAATGTGACTCCTTTAAGAGTGACTACAACAGAATACAAAATACACATATGTTATGATCATAACTCAATAAAAATATGCAAAGATATGGATCAAGCCTAGAAAGGAACACATGAAAATGAAAATGTTTATGCTGAATATGGCCAGAATTTAGCAACTATTTTCTTTGCAAATGTTTCTTCATTTTTCAAAATGACTATATGGTAAGACGGTATAAGTGTTCAAAAAGTTACTGATTAAAATCACTTCTCTATACCCTAATTTAGTCATCTTTTACCTTAAAATGATACCAAAGAGAGTTTAATAAGATTTAAGCATTTCCAAAGAAAGTTGCTAAATAACAGAATACTAAAAAAGTGCAGCTATACAGTACATGAAGCCAAATAAAACAGAATTTAAAAAGGCAAGGTCAAGTCCAAGTGCAGGCCGGGCTCGGTGGCTCAGCCTGTAATCCCAGCGCTTTGGGAGGCTGAGGTGAGTGGATTGCCTGAGCCTGTGGATTCGAGACCTGCATAGGCAACTTGGCGAGACCTCATCTCTACAATAAAAATTAAAAATTAGCCAGGCATGGTAGCGCGCGTCTGTAGTTCCAACTACTTGGAAGGCTGAGGTGGAAGGATCGCCAGAGCCCAGTAAGTAGAGGCTGCAGTGGCCGGGAGCGGCCACTGCACTCCAGTCTGGGTGACAGAGTGAGACTCCAACTCAAAAAAAAAAAAAGTCCAAGTGCAGTGGCTCATTCCTGTAATCCCAGCATAAAGCCACGGTAAGAGGATTGCCTGATCCCAGGAGTTTGAGACTAGACTGGGCAACATGGTGAGACTTCGTCTGTACAATAAATAAAAAAAGTAAGTTAGTTGTAGTGGCTTGCATCTGTAGTCTCAGCTACTTGGAAGGATCACCTGAGCCCAACCAGGTCAAGGCTGCTGAGAACCATGATTGTGCCACTGCACTCCAGTCTGGGCAACACAGTGAGACTACAACTCCAAAAAAAAAAAAAGTCAAGGTCAAGGTTAATATTTAACTTTTATAAGTGTGACTACCCAAAGTGTCCAAGTACATTCAGACTATACAGTCTAGTCAAGTAGGAATTTTAAACCAAGTAAAAGGGATAGCGGGATTGGAATAAAATAAGGAAACAAGAAAACAACATGGAGAAGTCACCCCACTTCCAAGTACAGTAAGAAGGCTATGCACTAAAGGACAAGAGAGTTAAGCAATAAGAACAAGAAAATGAGACAAGGACATCATGGGCAGCCCAGCTATCTATAGAGAGTATACCATCCCCACATTCAGATTCCCCTTGGTGCAGCACTTCCCAAATTCTATTAAGTTCAAAGCACAGAACACATATAGCTCATCTATTGTGTTAGCTTTCATATTATGTGATTATACTTTAGAATTATATTATGCTTAAAAAAAAAACTTCCTTTTTCTAGTCCTGTTTGATGCCATTACATTTCCATAAGAAATAAACTGTTTCATATGAAGAGAAGACTACCACTCTGGTGACAAAGACACATACATACAAGGTTACAGAAATATGAACAATGCCTGGAAGATTATACACGGGGTGTCAAACTATTAATGGTTAATCTTTTTTTTTTTTTTTTTGAGTTGGAGTCTCACTCTGTCGCCCAGACCGGAGTGCAGTGGCCACTCCTGGCCACCGTAGCCTCGACCTGCTGGGCTCCGGCGAACCTTCCGCCTCAGCCTTCCAAGTAGCTGGAATTACAGGCATGCGCTACCACGCCCGGCTGATTTTTTGATTTATTGTAGAGACGAGGTCTCGCTGCTCAGGCGGGTCTCGAACCTACGGGCTCAGGCAATCCACTCACCTCAGCCTCCCAAAGGCGCGGGATTACAGGCTGAGCCACCGAGCCCGGCCAATGGTTAATCTTAAGGACATTCACTTCCTATTTTCTTTCTTTTCTTTTCTTTTTTTCTTTTTGTATAGCAGTCTCACTCTGTTACCCAGGCTGGAGTGCAATGGCATGTTCACAGCTACCATAGCCTCCCTTTGCTGGGCTTAGGTAATCCTTCTGCCTCAGCCTTCCAAGCAGTTGTAACCATAGGTGTGCATCACCACGCCTGGCTAATTATTTTATTTATTGTAGAGACTAGGTCTTGCCATGTTGCCCAGGCTGGTCTCAAATCCTTGGCCTCAGGCAATCCTCTTGCCTCCACCTCCAAAAGTGCTGAGATTATAGGCATGAGCCACCATGCCTGGCCCACTTCCTGTTTTCCACATTTCTATACAGTTTGAATTTTTACAACATATGCCTCATATACACAATTTTTAAAAATATGTAAAAAGCAACCAGTTGAGTTGCATTCTTACCCCAAATTTTGCCAGATCTGTTTGCATTCCAGGTCTGGTTCTAAGCCAGCTGCCTCATCCCCACCAAAGTAAGTAACATAAAGTCTTTCAACTGGAATGCCAAACTCCTGGGTGAGAAGTTCCAGAGCCATCTTGCATGCCAATTCCTACAAAAAGAACAAAAAGAAAGATATGAAATACGACAAAACCAAAATCTATTTATTTAGTATGATTAGGAAAAGACCAGATCCTAGGAAAATAAATAAAAAACTACAATATCAGCCGGGCTCGGTGGCTCAGCCTGTAATACCAGCGCTTTGGGAGGCCGAGGTGACTGGATTGCCTGAGCTCGTGGGTTCGAGACTCGCCTGGGCAACTTGGCGAGACCTCATCTCTACAATAAATAAAAAAAAAAAAATTAGCCAGGCGTGGTAGCGTGCGCCTGTGGTTCCAGTTACTTGGAAGGCTGAGGTGGAAGGATCGCCGGAGCCCAGCAGGTCGAGGCTGCGGTGGCCGGGAGCGGCCACTGCACTCCAGTCTGGGCGACAGAGTGAGACTCCAATTCAAAAAAAAAAAAAAAGAAACCCAAATATAAACTGAAATCATCAAATTACAGGTATTACTTCCAGGAAGTCTTAGAATTAGTAAATGCCCATCACCTCTAAATCTTCTAGATGATGGTGCATATTTTTAAAAAAGCAAAATTATAACTCATTTCCCTCAACTGAAAACCCCAGCAGTTCTCTGGCTTCAAGCTTACCTTGAAGTAATCTCCAAAAGACCAAGAGCCCAACATCTCAAAGAAAGTGTGATGATAGACATCCTTGCCCACATCGTCCAAGTCATTGTGTTTGCCTCCTGCCCGGATGCACTTTTGGGTATTTGCAGCTCTGCTCAGCTTTGCCATAGGGTGAGATGGGTCAATAGTGTTCAGGAAGATGGGTTTGAACTAAAAGAAGAAGGGGAATGTTTAATTTTTTTAAAAATTTTTTAAGAGACAGGATCTTGCTATGTTGTCCAGGCTAGTCTTGAACTCCTGGACTCAAGCGATCCTCCCACCTCAGCCTCCCAAAGTATTGAGATTTGCATCTGGCCTAGTTCAACTTTTAAAGAGCTGCTGGTCATGCTAGGCAGCCACACACTGACAGGAAGACACCACAAACAAACTGGATAGTTTGTAATCTTTTTAAAAAAATTTTCTATTTTAAAGATGTGATGTACAATTCAGGGTAGTTTGTGATCTAACAAGCCTGGAATATAGACATGTGTCAGAAGCAGTTGGCCTAATGGAGCCAAAGCAGAGGTAGCCTATCTGAAGTAGCCTCTCCTTGCATCTAGTTCCCTAGTAATCTCCACCACTGCAAAGAGGAAGGGCCAGCCAGAACTGAGCTAAAATGGTTCATGTGGTGAAACCTGTGTTTTTTCACAAGTCTCCAACGTTGAGAACTTCTATCATGTTTCTGAAAGAACTTATTCTAAAAATTGGTATGCTTGTTTAGTAGTAAAGGTGATAATGAAGAAAAAATGAGACATATTAAGGGAATAACAGCACACTGATGAATGACTGGATGTACTGGGAGATAGTATGACCTGGCCCTGAGGATTTATCAAGTCATACTTTGATAGGTCATTGTTATTTGTGTGACTTGGCCTTATTTTTTCCACTGGACCTGTTCAATTCAGTGCCGTCCAATTTGGTAACCACTAGACACGTGTGACCACGTAAAATTAAATTACTTAAAATTAAAGTTACATAACTAGTAATTAATATTTTTAAAATTTATTTATTTTTTTGAGTTGGAGTCTCACTCTGTTGCCCAGACTGGAGTGCAGTGGCCGCTCCCGGCCACCGCAGCCTCGACCTGCTGGGCTCCAGCGATCCTTCGGCCTCAGCCTTCCGAGTAGCCGGAATTACAGGCACGTGCTACCACGCCCAGTTAATTTTTTGATTTACTGTAGAGATGAGGTCTTGCCTGCCCAGGCGGGTCTCGAACCCAGGGGCTCAGGCAATCCACTCACCTCAGCCAGTAATTAATATTTTAAAAAATTAAAAATTCTGGGCTGGTTCCATGCCCCAATTCTAGCACTTTGGGAGGCCAATTGCTTGAGGCCATGAGTTCATGACAAGCATAGGCATGTAACAAGACCTTATCTCTACAAAAAAAAAAAAAATTAGCCAAGCATGGTGGTATGTGCCTGTAGTCCCAACAACTCAGGAGCCTGAACCCAGGAGGTCAAGTCTGCAGCGAGCCGTGATCATACCACTGCACTCCAGTCTGGTGACAGAATAAGACCCCGACTCAAAAAAAAATTCTATTATGCAGTCATAAAGAAAAACAAAATTATGAACTTTGCAGCACCTGGATGGAATTAGAGTTTATAATACTCAGTGATCTATCACAGAAACAGAGATCTGAGTACCACATATACTCACTCATAAGTGGACCTTAAACATTTATCATAATACCTTACCAAAGGAATTGGCAGTAGTGGGACACTGCCGGCAGGGGGCATACAACATCAATAAGGGTACCCACACTTTACCTGTATGATGACCATGTACCTAAACCTCATTTGTACCCCACTTTTTAAAATAATTTCTAAAAAATACACCAAAAAAAAAATTCTGTTCCTCGGACACACTAATTACATGTGACTGGTGGCTACCATATTGTGCAAAAAAGATATAAACATTTCCATCATTACAAAAAGTTCTACTGGACAGTCTTGTGCTAGATCATGAACTCCTTAAAAGCAAAACTATCTCAATTATCTCTGTATTTCCAGCACCTAGCATACTACCTAAAAAAGAGCAGGTGCCTAATAAATACCATTTAAAATTTTTCTTTTTTTTTTTTTTAAAGGCAAGGTATTGCTGATCAAGAGGCAACACAGCATAAAAAATAAGGAAATGAAATCAGGCAAGCTGACTCATGCCTGTAATTCTAGTGCTTTGAGAGGCTGAGGAAGGATCAGTTGAGTCCAGGAGTTCAAAACCAGGCTGGGAAACATAGCAAGACCCTGTCTCTACAGAAAAACTTTTTTTTTAATTATTCAGGTGGCCAGATGAGGTGGCTCATGCCTGCAATCCCAGCACTTTAGGTGGTGAAGGCGAGAGGATTACCTGAGTCCAGGGATTCAAGACCAGCCTGGGCAACTTGGCAAGCCCTCTTCTCTACAATAAATTTAAAACAATTAGCTGGGAATGGTGGTATGCATCTGTAGTCCCAGCTACTTGGGAGGCCGAGGCAGAAGGATTGCCTGAGCCCAGCAAGTTGAGGTTGTGGAAGCCATGATCATGCCACTGTACTTCAGCCTGGGCAATAAAATAAGAATCTGACTCAAAACAAAACAGGTGTGATGGTACATGCTTGTAGTCCTAGTTACTTGGGAGGCTGAGATGGAAGGACTGCTTGAGCCCAGGAGATTGAAGCTACAGTGAGCTGTGATTGTGCCACGGCACTCCAGCCTGGGTGAAAGAGCAAGACACTGTCTCAAAAAAAAAAAAGAAAAAAAAAGAAATGACTGCCTGGGTTCAAGTCTATACTCCAACACTTACCAGCTTTATGAGCAAAGGCAACATTGCTCAAAGACTTGAGCTCTCAGTGCCTCAGTAGGGAGGGTCACAGAATTAGGTTTTTTTTTTTTTGAGTTGGAGTTTCACTCCGTCACCCAGATTGGAGTGCAGTGGCCACTCCCAGCCACCGCAGCCTCGACCCACTGGGCTCCGGTGATCCTTCCACCCCAGCCTGCCGAGTAGCCAGAATTACAGGTGCACACTACCAGGCCCAGCTGATTTTTGATTTATTGTAGAGATGAGGTCTCGCCAAGTTGCCCAGGCGGGTCTCGAACCTGTGGGCTCAGGCAATCCACTCATCTCAGCCTCCCAAAGGTGCGGGATTACAGGCTGAGCCACCAAGCCCAGCTCAGAATGAGGTTTTAAGTGAGTTAATATATTTGACAGACACAGAGTAGCCTGGAATAGTAAGTATTACATGCAGGCCAATTGTTACTGGCATTAAGAAAATGTTTACAGCCGGGCTCGGTGGCTCAGCCTGTAATCCCGCGTCTTTGGGAGGCTGAGGTGAGTGGATTGCCTGAGCCCGCGGGTTCGAGACCCGCCTGGGCAGCAAGACCTCATCTCTACAAAAAATCAAAAAATCAGCCGGGCGTGGTAGCACATGCCTGTAATTCTGGCTACTTGGAAGGCTGAGGCGGAAGGATCGCGGGAGCCCAGCAGGTCGAGGCTGCGGTGGCCAGAAGCGGCCACTGCACTCCAGTCTGGGCGACAGAGTGAGACTCCAACTAAAAAAAAAAAAAAAAAAAAAGAAAATGTTTACAAACACCGGATGCCCTGGTTCTTACAGTGGCAGCTCATGTGGGAGAAGACAAAGTGTATGCTCAGATATGTCTCAGTAGAACTTTTCCAGTGTTCCAGAAAATCCTTGAAAGAGTCCACCTAAAATTAGTGTCCCAAATTTTGGGTGTATGCAAGGACTCACACATAACTGAAAAATTTTTCATAATTTGATAGTTGATGTTATACAAAGTAGAAATTATTCCCATTGTTTCTAACTTTTCCTGCCAAAAAAGACACTGGAAAAGAAAAAAAAAGTCAGCTCATCCCAGAGTGAGGCATGTCCTATGGGCTGGCAGATCTACTGGACTAGACAGGGCTGCAGAGAACCATCCTAGGAGAGCCCTGAGCACACCATCTACCTGAATCCATTTGCAAGCCAAAATCAGCCTGGTCAGTATTTCTCAACTTAGACATACTGAAAACCACCTTTTAAACTCTCCTATAGGCCAGGTGCGGTGGCTCATGCCTATAATCCCAGCACTTTGGAAGACCGAGGTGAGAGGATTGCCTGAGCCCATGGGTTCAAGACCAGTCTGTACAACCTGACAAGACCTTATCTCTACAATAAATAAAAAAACTAGCCAGGAATGGTGGCACATGCCTGTATTTCCAGCTACTTGGAAGGCTGAAGCGGAAGGATCACCTGAGCCCAGCAGGTCAAGGCTACAGTGGCCATGAGCATGCCACTGCACTCCAGTCTGAATGCCAGAGTGAGACTCAAACTTAAAAAATAAATAAATAGCCGGGATCAGTGGCTCAGCCTGTAATCCCACACCGTTGGGAGGCTGAGATGAGTGGATGGCCTGAGCCTGCGGGTTCGAGACCTGCCTGGGCAACTTGGCGAGACCTCATCTCTACAATAAATCAAAAATCAGCCGGGCGTGGTAGCGCGCGCCTGTAGTTCTGGCTACTCGGAAGGCTGAGGCAGAAGAATCGCTGGAGCCCAGTAGGTCGAGGCTGTGGTGGCCGGGAGTGGCCACTGCACTCTAGTCTGGGTGACAGAGTGAGACTCCAACTCAAAAAATAATAAATAAATAAATAAATAAATAAATAAAAGAAACTCTCCTATAAACTTGTGTTACTTTCATTATTCCACTATTTCAAGAGAAAACCCTTTTCTCTAACAATAAAACGTGCAAATATCTTTTGTAATTCAACTGCCCCAAACATAAAGCCAACTAAGTAATAATTTCTTCAGCAACAGATCTAGATTGGCACTGGTGGCAATAGCTTCAAAAGGGTAAAAAGAAAAACTGTGCATGGCCTAGAAAGGGAAGGAAAGCAAAGCCCTGAAAGAAAAGCTCTGAAAGAATCCAGAAGAACCAACTTATTTTATAAAGAAAAAAACAAGCCAGACACAGTGGCTCACCCCTGTAATCCCAGCACTTTGGGAGGCTGAGGCAAGAAGATTGCCTTAGCCCATAGATTCGAGACCAGCCTGGGCAATTTGGTAAGACGCCATCTCTACAATAAATCAAAAAGTTACCTGGGCATGGTGGTGCATACTTGTAGTTTCAGCTATTTGGAAGGCTGAAGAGGAAGGATCACCTGAGTCCAGCAGGTTGAAGCTGCAGTGGCCATGAGTGTGCCACTGCACTTCAGCCTGCGTGACAGAGTGAGACTGACTCAACAACAAAAAAAAGGGCCAGGTGTGGTGGCTCATGCCTGTAATCCCAGCACTTTGGGAAGCTGAGATAAGAGGATTGCCTGAGCCCGCGGTTCGAGACCAGCCTGGGCAAATTGGCGAGACTTCATCTCTACAATAAATCAAAAAATTAGCTGGGCATGGTGGAACGTGCCTGTAGTTCCAGCTACTTGGAAGGCTGGTAGAAAAGGATCGCCTGAGCCCAGGAGGTCAAGGCTACGGTGGCTGGGAGCATGCCACTGCCCTCCAGCCTGGGTGACAAAGTGAGACTCCAACTCAAAAAAAGAAAAAACAAGGACGATGAAAATATGAAAGAGAATCATGATAGATGAGTTAATAAATCTTTTCAGGGCTGAGCAAGATGACTCCAGCCTGATTCTAATAAAACATAGCTTTTTCCTCAGGAGAAGAAAAACGTGAAACTTTATAGACTAGACGGCAAGCTATATTTTTCTTGAGAGAAATACAAGTCTTATCCATGGGTATTAGAGTTTCTCATCATAATAATTAAAAAGAGCTGGTCAAGGCTGGGCACATTGGCTTACATCTGTAATCCCAGCACTTTGGGAGGCTGAGGTGGGAAGATTACTTGAACCCAGGAGTTCAAGACAAGCCTAGGCAATACAGGGATACCTCATCTCTACCAAAAAGTCAAAAACAGCCAGGTGTGATGGCATCCTGTAGTATCCCGTAGTCCCAGATACTCTTTGGGAGGCTGATGCAGGAAGATCACTTGAACCTAGGAGTTGGAGGTTGCGATGAGTTGTGAGTATGCCACTGCACTCCTGTGTGGATAACAGAGTGAGACCACATCTCTAAAAAATAATACTAATAATAATAGCTAATGTTTGAGTGCCTACTATTTGCCAAATACCATACTAAACATTTTGTATGTACTACCTTATTCACTCTTCTCTGCAACCTACAGGCAAGCAATAGTATTATTCTTCATTTCACAGACAAAGAAACTGAGGTTCATGATATAAAGACAGTCACACATGATTAAGTAATAAGTGATGGAATGAAGATTCTGTCTGACTCCAGGGATTGTGCCTTTATCACTGCTCTGCTGCCTTCTATGCAAACAGCCAAGAGGAAAGGGAAAAACCCTTACCTGGTTCATGCCTGCATTGGCAAAAAGCAAAGTGGGATCATCCAGTGGGATGGTGGCAGATGAGTGGACATAGGTGTGCTCATTTCTCTTGAAGAAATCTATAAATCGCTGCCGGATTTCACTTGCTGTTAGGGTTGAGTCCATCTTGACAGTCACCCCAAAGAACTTACCAAAGAAAAACAATGAAGAAAAATTAAGGGAAGTGAAACTAGAAGATAAGTAGGCATTACACAAGATTCCTGGCTTCTCAAGCCAGGTCAAAGCAGGACGGGTAAGCTGTTTGATCCTGGAACCTGTATGTTGTAATGTCCAAGGCTCAAATAATCATCAAAGCAGCGTGGCTGTACCAGCAGACAGAGGACTCATCTGGTTTTCCTTCATATGCCAACCTCAGTAGGTTCAATACACCAACACACCAAGCAGAGCATTGGTGATTATTCACTCACTCAACAAAAATGCACTGAGCATCTACTCTGTGCCAGGCCCTAGGCCAGGAATTAGAAAAAGAGATAGGCCAGGTTCACACCTATAAAAATTTCAGAACTTTGGGAGGCTGAGGTGAGAGGATTGCCTGAGCCCACGGCTTCGAGACCAGCCTGGGCAACTTGGCGAGACCTCATCTCTACAATAAATCAAAAAACTACCTGGTTGTGGTGGCGTATGCCTGTGGTTCCAGCTACTTGGAAGGCTGAGGTTAAAAGATCACCTGAGCCCAGCAGGTCAAGGATGTGGTGGCCGGGGGTGTGCCACTGCCCTTCAGCCTGGCGTGCCACTGCCCTTCAAAAAAAAAAAAAAAGAAAAAGGATAAACACCCTCACAGTCTTTACAATCTATCCGGGAAGAGGAAGAGGTTCAGGAGACCAGGGTTCCTATCCTAGCTCTAAGTCCCGAAGGAATCACTTCACCAACAAAAGAAGGAGCCCAGCCGGGCTCGGTGGCTCAGCCTGTAATCCTGCGCCTTTGGGAGGCTGAGGTGAGTGGATTGCCTGAGCCCGCGGGTTCGAGACCCGCCTGGGCAGCGAGACCTCATCTCCACAATAAATCAAAAAATCAGCCAGGCGTGGTAGCGCATGCCTGTAATTCTGGCTCCTTGGAAGGCTGAGGCGGAAGGATCGCCGGAGCCCAGCAGGTTGAGGTTGCGGTGGCCGGGAGCGGCCACTGCACTCCAATCTGGGTGACAGAGTGAGATTCCAACTCAAAAAAAAAAAAAAGAAAGAAAGAACAGGCTTTGGTTAAAGTACTAATAAAGGCAAGATGCCATAGTGCTGTGTAGCACTGAGTGTCTAGTAAAACGAAAACCATCTCATTCACAACATCATCAAAAAGTCTCTAGAATTCCAGACCCAACTATAACCTGATTTGGCCTGAGTTTGGTTCATTATCTGTAAAAAAGTAGTAACTACCCTGCCTACTGAGGTATTGCAAGGATCAAAAGCCATCCTGTATTTGGCAGCACTCTGTAAACTGGAAGGAAGAGACTAGATAATATTACCTGAAGTCACTTAAAGTAGTCTTCTTATGAAGAAGATACAATAAAGATGTACATAATAGCCGGGCACAGTGGCTCATGCCTGTAACCCCAGCACTCTGGGAAGCCCAGGCAAGAGGACTGCCTGAGCCCAGGGGTTTGAGACCAGCCTGGGCAACTTGGCAAGACCTTGTCTCCACAGTAAATCAAAAAATTAGCCGGGCATAGTGGTGCGTACCTGTAGTTCCAGCTAAGGTGGAAGGATCGCCTGAGCCCAGCAGGTCGAGGCTGTGGTGGGGCCATGAGCATGCCACTGCACTCCAGCCTAGGTGACAGAGTGAGACTCTGACTCAAAAAAAAAAAAAAAAAAAAAAAAAAAAAAAAAAAA
>NW_007250830.1:153432-157422 GCF_000164805.1 Carlito syrichta
AAAAAAGAAAGAAAGAAAAAAAGATGTACATGGTGAACAAGAGATCCTGACTTTATGTTTAATCACAATTTCAATTGTTTATTCACAACTCAATCAATTCATCGCTTAAACAAAAGCCCTTTGGGCAAAAATATGGTGAAGAGCCAAAGAGATGACTAAAATCCCCACAGTAGAGTATTTGCCATCCATGCTAAGAACAAGGCTCAGGCTTTTAGAAACCATCACACCACATTCTTCCTCATCCCTCCTCCTAATGGCTCTCAATACATCTTAACAATGGTGGTAAAATGAATTATAGCAGTAATTCTGATTTGCAGCAACATCATTGCTGTTTCAAAGGGTTCATTGCTCCTCTTCTATTAATGGGCTACCTAGGGTAAATAAGCAGTTACATTCCAAAAGACATGAATTTCTCATTTTTGCTTACTCATTCAATATATTTAATGCATACTGTGTGCAGGGAATCAAGATGAATGAGACTATGTCCTTCATGGTGAGACCAGCATATACAGAAATAAATACAGTACTGGATGAAATACTCATTTATCAACTATGAACCTTTGTGAGGCTGAGACTATTAAAAGCTGTGTCCCCACCACCACTCATTCATTTACTCAATTAAAATATACTGGCAGGCTGTATGGAATATTGCAGAGATAGCCCAAAGGCAGGACCTCAGATTCCACCTCCTAGCACGAGCTGGAAAGGTCTTGGGTACCTTAAATCCCATTGTGGCTTCTGAAACAGGACCTTTAACATGCTCTTCAGGTACCAGGTGAACTGTCTGCCCTACCCTTCTCCTTTCCCTTTTCCTAGTCAATTTGTCATTTTTGTTATCTCAATTCCAAAGAAGACTTTCCCTTACTGATCAGGCTTCCCATTTGTACTGTCCCATAAAGTGTCTCCTTTCATAATCTCCACATGCATTTGATGGCTCGTTTAAAGTCCATCTCCCCATCAGGCTGTAACCTGCATCCCAGATGGAATCTTGACTGTACGGAGCTCACCATTACAGGTATATCCTCAGCATCTAGCACAGGGGTTGATAAATACATATTTCATGATTTGGTATATTAATCTTTTACAGCGCGCTCTGAATTAACTCATATACATCAAAGCACACCCGGCAAAGCAGACTGAAAGAGTCATAGCTGAACATGATGGTCAAGGTGGCCCTGGACTGCTATCAGGTATTTAGTTAATTTTTAAAAATTAGGGAAACGGCTCACAGCGGAACGCCACCCATGTGAACTACCCTTCTCTCCTGCCCCTCCCCACCTCTCGCAGATTAAAACCAAAGGAGATAAAAATAAAAATAATAATCAAGGAACTTTAAGGGGGGGACACGATGGCAACCGTGACTCTCTCAAGGTCTCGGTCTTCAGCAGGTCCACCCGAGGCCGTTCCCCTCCCAGTGGCCACACGGCTGACAAAAGGCCACTGTCCAGCTCCTACTCCAAGACCCGGGTACTGGAGACCACGCGGGAATTGGCCCAGTGTCCCACTGCGGTGCCGAACTTTGGCCCCAGAGCCCGAGCCCAGCCGCTCTGATAGCGCCGCAGAGCACCCCCGGGTCGCCGGCCTCTCTTAGGGTCGACGTCCCTAACCCTTCCCTCAGAACGCCCCCCGAGGAGCCAGAGGTTACCTGCTCCGGCAGACGCGTAGCTGCACCAGCCCCAGGCCACAAACGGCCGCAACCTGCCTGGTCTCGCCCAATCAGCGCGCGCCGATGGAAGTGCCCCGCTCACGCTTAGCATCACGATATATTATTGGTCAGTAAACATGCCAATCAAACTGAGAACAAATCAGCTCATTTGTAAGGCAGTTCTAAATTGGCTGATGCAATGGTGAGGAAAGATGGGAATTGGATGTGTCACGTGATAGGGTTGGCCTCGAGCGTGTGGAGCTCGACATTTTGGTTTCTGTGGGCAAAACCCTAATATTGTAGTTGATATTATTAAAAGGGAAACAGTAATATGTGTTTGGTAGAAGTCACAGATCTTGGTCGAGTTCTGTTCATCTTTGTTGCAGAATGATTAGGCAACCCTCAAAGATTCTGTTATATTGAGCCCATGGATACACTTGCTCTGGGCAGACCTTGAATTTGGTGTGAAAGAACATGGCAGTTGAAGTGCAGTTGAATTCGCATCTGATCCCCGATTTTCGAAAAATAAAAGTTAACATTTATATGCGAGGCATTATATTAAACATTCTGCACATTGTTTCATTTAATTTTTTTCTTTTCTGTTTTTTTCTGAGTCAGAGTCTTACTCTGTCGCTCAGTCTGGAGTGCAATGGCACGTTCATGGGCACCACAGCCTCGTCCTGCTGGGCTCAGGTGATCCTTCCGCCTCAGCCTTTCAAGTCACTGGAACTACAGGCAAGTACCACCATGCCTGGATAATTTTTTGAATTATTGTAGAAATAAGGTCTCACCAAGCTGCCCAGGCTGGTCTCGAATCCGTGGGCTCAGGCAATCCTCTCATCTCACCTCCCAGAATGCTGGGATTATAGGCATGAGGCACTGCGCCTGGCCTTAATTTTTATTTTTCAGAGACAGGGTCTCACTCTGTCACCTAAGCCTAAGTGCAGCTGGCAATCTTAGCTCACTGCAACCTTGAACTCCTCGGCCCAAGCAGTCTTCCTGCCCCAGCCTCCCAAGTAGGAATACTAGGAATACAGGCATTTGCCACCACACCCAAATAATTAAAAAAAAATTTTTTTTTTGGTAGAGATGGAATCTTGCTGTGTTGTGCAAGCTTGTCTCGAACTTCTGGCCTCAAGCAATTCTCCCACCTTGTCTCTCCAAAATCCTAGGATTACAGGTATGAGCCTCTGCGCCTGGCCTTATTTAATTTTTAAACTGTGTATTAAGCCGGGCTCGGTGGCTCAGCCTGTAATCCCGCGTCTTTGGGAGGCTGAGGTGAGTGGATTGCCTGAGCCCGCGGGTTCGAGACCCGCCTGGGCAGCGAGACCTCATCTCTATAATAAATCAAAAAATCAGCCAGGCATAGTAGCGCATGCCTGTAGTTCCGACTACTTGGAAGGCTGAGGTGGAAGGAACACCGGAGACCAGCAGGTCGAGGCTGCGGTGGCCGGGAGCGGCCACTGCACTCCAGTCTGGGCGACAGAGTGAGACTCCAACTCAAAACAAAAAAACAAAACAAAACAAAAAAAACCCCAAAAAACTGTGTATTAAGTCGGCAGGTAGCTTCCTTTTACATATGAGGAAACTACCTTGTTCAGGTTCCCTCCGAATAGTAAGTTGCGAAGCCAGGATCCAAACCCATGTTTATTTAACTCCAAAGCCCATGCTCTTAATGACTATACTGTTACCTATATCATCTGATATATACAAATACAGGGATATAAATTGTGCTGCTGATTGTAACTCGGTCACAGACACTGCAAAAAAATACTGCTTTTTAAAAAAAATGTAAAAGAGCATCCTATACGAATAGAATGTCAAGCTCAAAAGCCAGTAAAAAACAAATCACTTGATTAGGCCAGCATCAAAATGCTGACACTGATTTAATAGTTCTGGGATGGGATCTGAGACTCTGTGTTTCTAATAGTCTCCTAGGTGATACCTATGCTGCTGAGAGATTACACTTCGAATTCCAAGGGACTGAACTAGAGTATGCCCATCTGCACCTATTTGGTCAGGTGCGAAGATTTTTTTTTTTATGTTTGATCTAACTGGGTACAGTGACTGACGCCTGTAATCCCAGCACTTTGGCAGCTGGAGGCGAGAGTATTGCCTGAGTCCAGGAAGTGAGGCCAGCCTGGGCAACTTGGTGAGACCTCATCTCTACAGTAAATAAATTTTAGGAAATTAGCCAAGTGTGGTGGCACGCACCTGTGGTTCCAGTTACCTGGAAGGCTGAGGCATAAGAATGTCCTGAGCCCAGTAGGTCGAGGCTGCGGGTAGCCATGAGCGTGCCATTGCCATTGCAGCCGGGGCGACAGAGGGAGACTCTGGGGGGGAGA
>NW_007250830.1:157442-164223 GCF_000164805.1 Carlito syrichta
GGGGAGGGGGGGGGGGGGGGGGAGGGAGGAAGAGAGAGAGACACACACGAAGACAGATAAACAGACGAATAATTTGATCTCTCCGGGGGGGTGCTAATGCCTCATCTATTTACACAATGTGTTAGTCCCTGTGGATCAACATTAAGGAAAGCATACTGCCCTCATGGAGTTCCCAATCTCGCCAGGAAGAAATGACAAAGTTTGATACCCAAAGGCGCCCTCTGCTGGGGGCTAAATCTGAGTTTTGATCTCGCGAGTCTCCAGGAGGGCGCAGAGGGCGCATGCTCGAAGGCTGTGCCCTCAGCTGATTGGTTGGAGGGATGCCTGGCCCTCAGCCAATGAAGCTCGGGCTCGGCCAAAGCCGAGAGCTGCCGTTGAAGGGGTAACCGCCATGCTGAGACGCGATGGCTGGGGCTGCGGGCCGCTTCCGAGGCCGTGGCCTGGGGCGATTCTCTCTGGCCCTAACTGTGGGCGATGTGAGTATCTGTGAGGGTAGAAACGAGACCCTTTCCCATCCATACTTAGGTGTCCTCCTCGCCCCTGGGGAGAAGAAGAAGAAGAATAGTATTTATCGAGCCTTCGCCATCGGCCGGGTACTGGACTCAAGGCCTCAGCTTCCCTAGCTTTGGGGCCTCGGACTCCTCCAGCCGGGAGGTGGGTACTTAACGCGATTTCAGAGGGAGCGCAGGTTGCCTAAAGTCACATGGGAGTTCATATAAGAGGCTGAATTCAAATCCAGGTGCTCTTATTCCTCTAATACTATTCTCTCCGTGCCCCACTTTGGAAACCGGGTTCTTCCTTAGCAGAAGCCGCACAATGAGCAAGAATATTGGGGGTGGACGGAGGAGTCTAGATCCCTGATGCTTATATGTAAAGTGTTTTGTTTTTTGAGTCGGAGCCTCCCTCCGTCGCCCAGGCTGGAGGACAGTGGCACGCTCCCGGCCACCGCAGCCTCGACCTGCTGGGCTCAGGCGATCCTTTCGCCTCAGTCTCCTGAGTAGCTGGAACCACAGACATGCGCCACCACACCCGGCTGATTTTTTTTTTTTTTTTATTGTAGAGGCAAGGTCTCGCCAAGTTGCCCATCCTCTTACCTCTGCCTCCCAAGTGCTGGTATTACAGGTATGAGCCAGCGCCCCGGCTGTAAGGTTTTTTGTTTTGTTTGTTTGTTTTTGAGTCAGAATCTCACTCTGTCACCCAGGCTGGAGTGCAGTGACACACTTATGGCTACCCCAGCATCGACTTGCTGGGCTCAGGCAATCATTCCAAGTAACTGGAACTACAGGTGCACACCACCACGCCCGGCTAATTTTTTGATTTATTGTAGAGATGAGGTCTCGCTATGTTGCCCAGGCTGGTCTCAAATCCGCAGGCTCGGGCAATTCTCTTGCCTCTGCCTCCCAAAGTGCTAGGATTATAGGTGTGAGCCACCGTGCCTGACTGTAAGGTTTTTTTATTTGTTTTTTAATTAAAAAAAAAAAAGATAGCATGAGAAAAGCATGTACAGGAAAGATAAACACTAAATAAGGATACCCACACTCTTGTGAGTATGCAGAAGTCTTCAGTTGAAAATTATTTTATTTCTTAAACTTTGTGGTGGGAATCTAAGTATTTGGTTTTGTTGTTGTTGTTGTTTTTCAGCAGGAGTCTCACTCTGTCGCCCAGACTGGAGTGCAGTGGCACACTCCCGGGCACCGCAGCCTCTACCTGCTGGGCTCCAGTGATCCTTCCGCCTCAGCCTTCCAAGTAGCTGGAACTACAGGCATGCACTACCATGCCCGGCTAATTTTTTATTTATTGTAGAGATGAGGGCTTACCAAGTTGCCTGAGCAGGTCTTGAACCCGCAGGCTCAGACAATCCACTCACCTCGGCTTCCCAAAGCACTGGGATTACAGGCTGAGCCACTGAACCTGGCCTGGTTTTCTAAAAATTTAATTTTATTGTATTTTAGATTCCAGGGGTACATATGCAGGTTTGTTACATAGGTATATTCTGTGATGGTGAGGTTTGGGCTTCTATTGAGCCTGTCACTCAGGTGGTAAGCATGGTACCCAATGGGAGGTTTTTCAGCTCTTATCCTCCCTCCCTTCTTTTCCCTATAGGAGTTTCCAATGTCTGCTGTTCCTATCCTTGTGTCCTGTGTATTCAGTGTTTAACTCCCACTTATAAGTGAGAACATGCGGTATCAGTTTCTGTGATAATTCACTTAGGATGATGGCCTCTAACTGCATCCACGTTGCTGCTAAGGACATGATTCCATTCTTTGCTATGGCTGCATAGTGTTCCATAGTGTATATGTACCACATTTTCCTTATCCAGTCCACTGTTGATGAGCACCTAGGTTGATTCCGTGTTTTTGCTATTGTGAATAGTTCTGCGATAAACATACAAATGCAGGTGTCAGCTGGGCATGGTGTCTCAAGCCTGTAAGCCCAGCACTTTGGAAGGCCGAGGCAAGAGAATTGCCTAAGCTCAGGGGTTTGAGACCAGCTTGGGCAATTTGGTGAGACCTTGTCTCTACCATAAATCAAAAAACTTATCCGGGCATGGTGGTGCACATCTGTAGTTCCAGATACTTGGAAGGCTGAGGCAGAAGGATCACCTGAACCCAGCAGGTAGAGACTGCAGTGGCTGTGAGCATGCCACAGCACTCCTGCCTGGGTGACAGAGTGAGACTCCAACAACAACAACAAAAAAGTTGCTCTATACGGTCTTTTTTTATCGACCTCTTAAATTCTGTTTCTTATCAATTACCCCAGGAACTGCTTGTACTTTCTTGTCTCTGATGTTCTGCCTGGAACACTTTGCCCTAGCAACTTCTCTGAGCATTTTCAAAACTAAATTCCTGTAAGAGGTGTTGCCATATTAACTGTGGGACAAACCTTTAACCAAATGGGTTACTTGACAAGGCTGATTGCCAACACCTGGACATTTTAAATTACCAACCTGAAAAGGGAAACTGTTTATGTATTTTGGTGACTAGGGTATAATGGTTTTGTTCTCATATATTCAGTCTATATGTGTATCTTCTATGTGATTGTGCCAGGGAGAAATGAAATTAATTTTATTATTTGGTTGGAGCACCAAGATGACCAGAACCCCCAGGGTTTTTTTGTTTTGTTTTGGTTTTTTTGAGTTGGAGTCTCTTTCTGTCGCCCAGACTGGAGTGTGGTGGCACACTTATGACCACCGCAGCCTTGATCTGCCTCAGCCTTCTAAGTAGCTGGAACTAGGGCGCGCAGCACCATGCCCAGTTAATTTTTTTTCTTTCTTACTGTAGAGATGAAGTTTCACCAAGTTGCCCATGCTGGTCTCTAACTCCTGGACTCGGGCAGTCCTCTCGCCTCATCCTCCCAAAGTGCTGGGATTACAGGCTTGAGCCACTGCGCCCAGCCTGAATTTAGGAATTGAAAAATAACTGCCTCCGGGGACGGGCGTGGTGGCTTATACTTGTAATCCCAGCACTTTGGGAGGTCAAAGCCGGAGGATTGCTTGAGCTCAGTAGTTTGAGACTGGCCTAGAAAACATAGCAAGTCCCCAGTCTCTACCAAAAAATCAAAAAATTAGCCGTGGTGGCGTGCGCCAGTAGTCCCAGCTACTCAG
Source organism: Carlito syrichta (assembly GCF_000164805.1). Taxonomy (NCBI): domain Eukaryota; kingdom Metazoa; phylum Chordata; class Mammalia; order Primates; family Tarsiidae; genus Carlito; species Carlito syrichta. Next base: position 161,047 of record NW_007250830.1, read on the forward strand.
GAGGCTGAGGCGGAAGGATCGCCTGAGCCCAGGAGGTCGAGGCTGCAGTGAGCCATAATCGTACCACTGCACTCTAGGCTGGGTGACAGAGTGAGACCCGACTCAAAAAATAAAAATAACGACCTCAGTTTGATAAGAAGGCGTGTGATGCGCGGGAGTGAGGAGTAAGGGGCTGAGGATGACGGGAGCGACAACCCAAAGGGAACACGGGGCGGGGACGACACCGAGCAGGCGAGGATTCCTACGTCACTGCGGCGCGCCGCTTCCGGTCAACAGCGCTGTAGCGAATGACATCCCCAGCGGTGGGACCGGAGCTGGGTTCGCCAGCACCCCCCGAAGTCCACGATCGCACTGCAACATCCTACCAGTACGCCCACGCCAGTGTCTCCCCCGCGCTTGGGACCATGGCTACTGACTCGTGGGCCCTGGCGGTGGACGAGCAGGAAGCCGCTGCCGAGTCTGTGAGTTGGCTTCAGTCGTAAAAGGGACAGGGGACCCATTCTGGCTGGAGACTTGGTCCCTGGGAAAGGACACTTGCTAGGTTGGTCAGGGCCGGGATGTGAGGGGTGATGGGGATGGAGCCTGGACCCTGAGCCAGCTTTGTTTATCCATCCTTCAGCCACATTACATAAGCGCCGGTGAGTGCTTTTCTCGGTAAAGCTCCCAGCCGCCTGCCTGACTTCCTGGAACCGGGATTGAGCTTAGATTGCACTCACCCCCTGAGTTGTCATCACCATTTTCAGTGTCATTCTCCACCTTCACATTCTGAGCTTCTTGGGCTCAGCGACCTTGTCTCTACTCTTTTGTGTGTGCCTTCTCAGCTTGCTCAGTGATGATGAATAATGGACCCAGTTGGTCTGGCATGTAGTAAATCCCCTCCTGATCTGCTTAATTTGTTCTTTTTTCTGGGCCTGAGACAGTAAGCAAAGTATGTGTTAAACATTATTATCTAGAATTGATATTTCCCTGCTTCTGTTAGTACTTATGTGAATTCCTCGAGAACAAGGACATTGTCTTATTTTTTATAGCTGATTTAAAATGTCATATGCAGTTTAAAGAGTCAAATAGTTTTAAAAACAATAGTACCTGCCAATTATTTCCTCCCAGAGGCAACTACTTTTTCTCTTGAAACTGCTTGACAGTATGTACCTCCTTGTTCCCTGAATAACATGCTTGTTTTGCCACCTCTTGAATTCTCAGTTTTAGTTACTTACTGATTTTGATTGTTTTCCTCCATTTTCCCCCATCACACATGCACACCTTTTCATACCCTATCTTTTCATTGTACTGTAATATTGTGATTTTAGTTAGGTCACTGTTTTGTGTTTATATTACCTCATGAATACTTTTACTTTTCTGTAAAACTTATTTTACTTCCCTTGAGCGTTTTTTGGTTTTGTTTTGTTTTGATTTGGAATCTCACTCTGTGGCTCAGGCTAGAGTGTAGTGGCACGCACTGCTCATGGCTACCACAACCTTGACCTGCTGGGCTCAGGTGATCTTTCTGCCTCAGCCTTCCAAGTAACTGGAGTTACAGGCACGCGTCACCACACCCAGCTAATTTTTTTTCCTTGATTTATTGTAGAGATGAGATCTCGCCATGTTGCCCAGGCTGGTCTCAAACTTGTGGGCTCAGGCAATCTTCTTGTCTCTGCCTCCCAAAGTGCTGGGATTATAGGCATGAGCCACCACGCCCTACTCTTGTGGGTTTTTTAATTTAATTTTTAAGTGCCTTGTGTTTTTTGTTTCATGTTTTTTGTATTACCAATTCAACAGCAAGTTCTTGCCAGTTGTTGATCTCAGGATGTTCTGGCACATCAAGTATCCTATCAATTCCATCTCTTCCAGGTCTATAAGTCTTCTTCAAGTTGGACTAGTTATGCCCATGTTTAGAATGCAGTTCATTTTGGGGGGTGTAGTGGAATAGGTCACATTTGCCTTCAACCTCTTTCAGGGATTTCCTTCCTTCTTGTGTTGGATTCCTTCCTTTCTGTATCCCCAATCTTGGTTATTCTTGATTTATTCCTTATTTTGATGCAGCCATATGTCAGCTTTCTGGAGATGTATGGGAATTAAGTTATTTTAAATATACTGCATATCTTTTAAAAAATCTCATTCCACCAATAATTTAGATAATATTTTGACTGGGTGTCGAATTGTATCTTGAAATTATTTTCCTAGGCCAGGAGCAGTGGCTCACACTTGTAATCACAGCACTTTGGGAGGCTGAGGCGAGAGGATTGGGGTTCGAGAACAGCTTGGGCAACTTGGCGAGACCTTGTCTCTACAATAAATCAAAAAAGTAGCTGGGCATGGTACTATCATGTTTCTAGTTGCAATAACTTTTACTTTCTTCTTTTACTGTTTTTTTTTTTTTTTTAACAAACAACTCCCTGTTCTGCTTTCATGGCAATAATATTCTATTATCACTTTGAGGATTTTTTTTCTTCTCTTTGCTCAGTCTCTGTTTGCTGGGAGGTGTGTGTTAGCCAATTATTTCAATATCCATTTTTTTCTGATGAAGACTTCTCAGATGTTTGAAATACTTGTCCAGTCATATTTAAGAGTGAGTGCCTAAAAAGATGAATGGGAGCTCTTAACACATGAATGGAGCTTGTCAGTTCTGACATCATCTATATCTGATTAGCGTCCTGAGAACTTTCCTCCTGGACTGACCCTATTTTGCAGAAAGGAACCCTCTAATTTCCTGCCTGGATGGAGGAGGTTTGACTCAATGTTCTAGAATCTAAGTGGGAGGAGAGGGTTGGAGGCAGCATGGAGGGCTCAGCACTCAGAATACAGACTTCCACTTAATGCTCCTGTTTTCATTATGACATTCTCCCTTTCAGCTGTGGCCCTTTGCTTATCCTTGTTAGCATTTCTCATGCCTCACCTAGTAGGCACTGTTAATTGAGTAAATGAACTCTATAGTCTGTTATTCTATAACATGACTCTGTTGCAAAGAAGCTGTTGAGCATGTACTCTCAATATGTAGATATATGTTTAGAAATAGCATACTTAACCCACGGGTTCGAGACCCACTTGGGCAACTTGGTGAGACCTCATCTCTACAATAAATTTTAAAAAATTAGCCGGGTGTGATGGCGCACACCTGTAGTTCCAGCTACTTGGAAGGCTGAGGCAGAAGGATCGCCAGAACCCAGCAGGTCGAGGCTG
>NW_007250830.1:164243-168984 GCF_000164805.1 Carlito syrichta
TGGAGTCTCACTCTGTCACTCAGACTGGAGTGCAGTGGCCACTCTTGGCCACTGCAGCCTTGACCTGCTGGGCTCTGGCGATCCTTTCGCTTCAGGCTTCCGAGTAGTCGGAACTACAGGTGCGCGCTACCACGCCCGGCTAATTTTTTTTAATTTATTGTAGAGATGAGGTCTCACCAAGTTGCCCGGGGGGGTCTCGAACCCGCGGGCTCAGGCAATCCACTCACCTCAGCCTCCCAAGGCGCAGGATTACAGGCTGACCCACTGAGCCCAGCTATACTTTACTATCTTAATATGTTATGTACATTATACAATGGCATCAGTGTTACTCTGATCCTGATGGCCTGGATAGTTATTGCAGTGATCTTGTTCTTTCTGAGACCTCCTAATCTAAGAGGATCTAACCTACCTAGAAAACCAGTCCTTATGATGGACAAGATCCACCAGCTTCTCATGTGAACTACTTTGTGATATGTGAAGTGAAAATATTAACACCTTGCATGACCAAATGAACAAAGATGACCTGAGTACTCTTAACTCCATTAAAACTGTTTTTCCTTTGACATATGCCATATGGGATGGTGTTGTTTTCATGAGCTTTTAGAAATTTCACTGGCAAGCTTATTTTTGCTTCCTGTATTATCACCATTCCTATTTATAGTATATTAAGCTGTAATTTCTTTTAAAAATGCAAGCCTCGGGCAACCCCCTTGGGTCCCCTCCTGCTCTGGGAGCTCTTCTGCCCTCTCAATAAATCCTGCTTTCAAAAAAAATGCGAGCCTCTTGGGCAGCCTCTTTCTGTTCTAACACTTCCCCATTAAAATGAAAATCTTTTTTTTTTTTTTTTTTTTGAGTTGGAGTCTCTGTCACTCAGGCTGGAGTGCAGTAGCATGCTCATGGCCACCCCAGCCTCGGCCCACTGGGTTCAGGAGATATTTCTGCTTCACCTTTCCAAGTAGCTGGAACTATAGGCATACGCCACCACGTTCAGCAAATTTTTTGATTTATTATAGAGATGAGGTCTCTCCAGGTTGTTTAGGCTCATCTCAAACCCCTGAGCTCAGGCATTTCTCTTGCCTCTGCTTCCCAGTGTTGAGATTATAGGCGTGAGCCACTGTGCCCAGCTAAAATTAAAATCTTAGGCCAGCCACAGTAGCTCAAGTCTGTAATCCCAGCACTTTGGGAGGCCGAGACCAAGGGACTGCCTGAGCCCACGGGTTTGAGAACAGCCTGGGAAACTTGGCAAGACCTCATCTCTACAATAAATAAAAAATTAACCAGGCATAGAACTGCATGCCTGTAGTTCCAGCTACTTGGAAGGCTGAGGCAGAAGGATTGCCTGAACCCAGCAGGTCAACGCTGGGGTGGCCGTGAGCATGTCACCGCACTCCAGCCTGGGTGACGGAGTGAGACCCCAACTCAAAAAAAAAGAAAAGAAAATCTTAAAGCTGTATCAGGGTCTGTTAGGTTACTTACATTTGAATGCCTATTTATTTACCATTGAGTCTTTTGTTATCCTTCTGACTTACAAAAAAAATTATTTTTTGAGTTGGAGTCTCACTCTGTCACCCAGGCTGGAGTATAGTGACACACTCATGGCCACCCCATTGTTGACCTGCTGGGCTCCAGCTATCCTTCCACCTCAGCCTTCCAAGTAGCTGGAACTATAGGCATGTACTACCACACCCAGCTAATATTTGATTTATTTTAGAGATGAGGTCTCACCAGGCTGTCCATGCTAGTCTCGAACCCATGGGCTCAGGCAATCCACTCGCCTCGGCCTCCCAAAGTGCTGGAATTACAGGCTGAGCCACTGAGCCTGGCCACAAAAATCATTAATGAATTCTTGGTTTACTCCAAGGGAAAAGGAGGAAAATGAAAAACAATCAAGGATCTTTTTCTAGACCAAGCGCAGTGGCTCACACCTGTAACTTCCAGCACTTTGGGTGGCCAAGGCAAAAGGATCACTTGAGCACAAGAGTTTGAGATTAGCATAGGGAACATAGCAAGACTACATCTCTATAAAAAAATTAGCCAGGCGTGGTGGCACATGCTCTAGTCCCAGCTACTTGGGAGGCTGAGGTAGGAGATTCTCTTCAGCCCAGGAGTTTGACACTGTGGTGAGACATGATTGTGTACGCCAGCCTGGGTAGCAAAATGATACCGTATCAGCTGGGCTCGGTGACTCAGCCTATAATCCTGCGCCTTTGGGAGGCTGAGGTGAGTGGATTGCCTGAGCCCGCGGGTTTGAGACCCGCCTGGGCAGCGAGACCTCATCTCTACAATAAATCAAAAAATCAGCCGGGCGTGGTAGCGCATGCCTGTAATTCCGGCTACTTGGAAGGCTGAGGCGGAAGGATCACCGGTGCCCAGCAGGTTGAGGCTGCGGTGGCCGGGAGCGGCCACTGCACTCCAGTCTGGGCGACAGAGTGAGACTCCAACTCAAAAACAAAAATAATAAATTCTAGGTAAATGAACACTACAGTGTGGTTCTTTCTCTCTTGCTGTAGCTTACTGGAAGCCTTCCCATCTATGTAGCTGGTAAAGTATTTAAAGCAGAAAGGGCCAGAATGGCATAAGATGGAGCTTAATCCCTATAGCATTTCTTTTTCTGCCCTTGCCCCTTGAACTTTGAAGTCTTGCTCAAATATCCTAACAATCCGTTCTCTGAGCTGCTAGTAAGCCAGTCCCTGGCAGAGGTAACTGGTAGTCACTGAATCTGTGGCTCACAATTGAGAATTGGTCATGGGTGAAGTAGCTGAAACATGAATAGAATGTCTAGTATGTAACACCTGAAAATCTGGATTCTTATTCTTAGTTCTTCATTTCTGTCACATACACTTAATTGGATCACATCTAAATATATTAACCTTTTCCTACATGGATCTTCTATTTAGTTAGTAACAAATTTTCTTAGTATTTAGTCTTGGGTTTTTTCTTGTAAAATTTCTCTGCATTCCTGAGACAGTGTACTGCATATAAAGTATTGTAGTTAACTAGTAATCTGTACTATTCCTTTTGAAATAATCTAGTTTCATTTTATGGAACTTCTACTGAGGCTGCCACAGGCTTTGCATGACACAGGTGACTGTGATGTGTACAGAGCAAGGCTACTTTGTTCAGTGTATATTTTAAATATTTATCAATCTTCATTTCTTACTCATTTTATATAAGAGAATGTTAGATTTTATGTTTGTTTATTGTTGCATTTCCCTAGTGGGGAATTCTTCTTTGTTCCTCTGTGTTCCATTAGAGACCTCTTTTTCAATTTAGAGGGTAAAAGGATTCAAAAACTGGTGTGTAAGACTTTCTGAGTCTCCTACCGTACAATTTTACCTAAGACAATCCCTATTTAGGATGCTTTATTTGCCATTAAACCTTCCTTCTTATGTCTCAAGGATCCTTTCTCAAGTAGAACAAAGTGTAACTGTATAGGTCACAATTATTTTGACATCTTAAAAATTAATTTTTCTGCCGGACTTGGTGGCTCAGCCTGTAATCCCGCGCCTTTGGGAGGCTGAGGTGAGTGGATTGCCTGAGCCCACGGGTTCGAGACCTGACTGGGCAGCGAGACCTCATCTCTACAATAAATAAATTTAAAAAATCAGCTGGGAGCGGCTACTGCACTCCAGTCTGGGTGACAGAGTGAGACTCCAACTCAAAAAAAAAAAACCAAAAACTATTTTTTTTTTTTAGACAGAGTCTCACTCTGTTGCCCAGGTTGGAGTGCAGTGGCACACTCACAGCCACTGCAGCCTCTACATACTGGGCTCAGGCGATCCTTCTGACTCAGTCTTCCAAGTAGCTAGAACCACAAGCACGCACCACCATGCCTGACTAATTTTTTGATTTATTTTAGAGATGAGGTCTTGCCAAGTTTTCCAGGCTAGTCTCAAAAGTATTAGAAACATTGAAAAAAAAATGTGGTTATTATAAAAGTAAGCCTTTGGGTGATTCAGAAATGGTGGGAGTTTGGGGGGTTTTGCCTTTTTATTAGTTTTCTGGGTTTCAAAATGGTTTCTAATAAAGTTTCAGTAGACATTGCTTTCTCTTTTTGATTCAAATAAAAAAGCAAAGAAAGGTATCTGAACTAATTGTGTTTTCAATGTAAGTTTCAACATTCAGTTCACTGAATGTTCAGTCAGTGAACTGAGTGTTCAGTTCATAGAGAGTACATGAACTTTAGTACTGCTGATGTGTTAAGGTATTTGAGATTCTTACAACCAAGTGAGGGCTGAGTAGTTTTTAGATTCTGTTGGAACCTCTTCAGAATACTGATACATTGTAATCAAAATATCTATTGGTTTTATTTACATTGTTGCTACCAACTTTTCCTATGTATTTCATTTTACCCTGTTAACTTTGAGTTTAATAATATATCAACAAAATAATTACCTTTTATCATTGCATGTCCTTTTTTGCTGAATAATAAAATGCTTTATAGGGCCAGGCTCAGTGGCTCATGCCTGTAATTTCAACACTTTGGAAGGCCGAGGTGGAGAATTGTTTGAGCCCAGGAGTTGGAGACTAGCCTGGGAAACATAGTGAGACTTTGTGTTTACTAAAAGTGAAAATAAAAATAAATTAGCCAAGTGCCTATAGTCCCTACTACTCAGGAGACTGAGATGGAAGGGTCTCCTGAGCTTAGGTGTCTGAGGCTGTGGTAAACTGTGATTGTGCCACTACAATACGGCCTGAGTGGCAGAGTAAGACCTCTAATCAAAAAAAAAAAAAAAAAAAA
>NW_007250830.1:169004-189478 GCF_000164805.1 Carlito syrichta
TTTTTTTTTGAGTTGGAGTCTCACTCTGTTGCCCAGACTGGAGTGCAGTGGCACACTCCTTGCCACTGCAGTCTTGACCTACTGGGCTCTGGCGATCCTTCCGCCTCAGCCTTCCAAGTAGTCGGAACTACAGGCGCGCGCTACCACGCCTGTCTAATTTTTGATTTATTGTAGAGATGAAGTCTCGCCAAGTTGCCCGGGTAGGTCTCAAACCCGCAGGCTCAGGCACTTTACTCGCTTCAGCCTCCCAAAGTGCTGGGATTATAGGCTGAGCCACCCAGCCCAGCCATACAAAAATATTTGTAACTCATACTCCATTTGTACCTCATCAATTCATTTATACTTCAGCCCTGTTATTTAAGTAGTAATTATAATTATCACCATAGGAGTACTGTTAGCATTACTCCTATAAATAATTGCCAATAAGTCAGTCATTCTGTCTGTCCTTCTGTCTTTTTTTTTTTTTTTTTAAGTAAGAGTCTCTCGCCCAGGCTGGAATGCAGTGGCATGCTCACCTGCATCCTCAACCTGCTAGGTTGAAGTGATCCTCTTGCCTCTGCCTCGCAAAGTGCTGGGATTACAGGTGTGAGTCACCGCACCCAGCCTGTTCCTCAGTCTTTTAACAGCCCTGAGTACTAGACTTAAATGGGAATGTGTTGAACACCTACTGTATATGTGTGTGTTTGAGTGTGTGTATATTTTTGAGTTGGGGTCTTTCTTGCCCTGACTGGAGTACAGTGGCATAGTCACAGCTCATTGCAGCCTAGAACTCCTGGGCTGAAGTAGTCCTCCTGGACTGAAGCATTCCTCCCACCTCAGTCTCCCAAGTAGCTGGAACAACAGGCACACACCATCACGCCCAGCTAATTGTTTTTATTTTTTATTTTTGTAGAGATGAGGTCTCACTTTGTTGCCCAGGCTGATCTCAAACTCCTGGGCTCAAGGAATCCTCCTGCCTCAGCCTCCCAAAGTGCTGGGATTACAGGTGTGAACCACCACACCCAGCTTTGACACCTTCTATACTTCATACACTGTGCTGGTGGCTTCATATTTATTATGTTAGTGTGTTCTCTATCCTTCAGAATTAATAAAAGATTTTTACTGCTTTATGATGATTTCCCTTTGAGAAAGCTTTCTCAAATTGAATGATTTCTTTTTTGTTCACTTCCCTTTTTTTGCCAGTTTCTCCAGTGCAGTCCCCTTCTTCTTCCCTCCATGAAAGCAGACAGATACCAGAAACTTACAATCAGTCTCCAAGAATAGAAGTGGGGTGGCTTCATTTTTAGCTAGCCACTCATTAAGACAACAGTTTTTCGTTCTCCCTCCCCACCCTCCTTCCTCTTTCCCCTGTTCTTGGACTTAGAGGGATGACAGAAATGAATTTCCAAGACATAAAGAACCTAGTGATTCTTTAAGAAACAATCATTTGATTGTTGTGATTTTTATTCTTTTACCCTTTATTAGATCATGTCTTAGACCCCATTTAATTGTTTATGATTGAGGTCAACTTTAGCACAAACAGCTACTTCCTCATGTTGAACTTTCCATTTGTCTAATTCCTGCACTGGGATCTGAGACCAGTGAGTCCTTTTTGACTCCTTAAAAAATTTTTTTTGGCTGGGTGCAGTGGCTGACATCTCAAAAAAAAATTTTTTTTAATAGAAATTTGTTATGAGTAGAGCACCTGCTTTGCTTTTGCACTAGAACCAAAGATGAATTAAAAATAGAGATATCCCCTGTCATTAAGGTTATTTGCATTCTAATAGGGGAGGTGAGTCCTGCCAGGATATCCCTAATTTACAGTATTTGATCAAAGTCTTCATTCTTTTTTTTGAGTCAGAGTCTCACTCCGTTTCCCAGGCTGGAGTGCAGTGACACACTCATGACCACCCTAGCATTGACCTGCTGGGCTCCGGCGATCCTTCCACCTCAGCCTTCCAAGTAGCCAGAACTTCAGGTGCGTGCTATCACGCCCGGCTATTTTTTTCTTTTTTTAATTGTAGAGACGAGGTCTCACCAGGTTGCCCAGGCTGGTCTCGAACCCACGGGCTCAGGCAATCTACTTGCCTTGGCCTCCCAAAGAGTTGGGATTACAGGCTGAGCCATGAGCCCAGCCCAAAGTCTTAATTCTTTATTTGAAATGTCGCTCTGATATGCCTCTTCCTTTTCTATTCCCGCCTCAGCCTGGCAGGTTCTTTGATTACACAGTGTGTTCCCAATTAAAATATTAGAAACCCAGCAAAGGGCGACTTGAATACTGAGGCTGCATATCAGCATGCTGTGGTTGTGTGACTGAAACATGTCCTGCAGCATGTCCTGCCCTCACATGCTTTTCACTGCAGCATCCCTACTCAGTCTTCTCTTTTGAAGTGTGACTGCATTTTCCAAAATCTCTTTAAATTTCTTTTTGTTTGGAATATGAGAGAATGAAACTTCAATGATATTTCAGTGAGAGAGTTTTAATCAGGGCATTAAGCAAACTCACAATTTACAGTTCTCTCTCAGAATTGTAAATAGAAAGTATGAATTTTGAGTTGTATAATAATTTTTTCTACTATTGTATTTATGGGAAATTTTGTTCTCATTCAAATGTTTAGTAAACAAAACAGAACGACCTAGTGAATCAGTCCTAATGAATACACCTTAAGAGTGACTCTTTTTTCCCCAGCTTCATTAGGGAGGCTCTATTGATTCAAAATCTTTTAAGTGATTTTCATGACACTTTCCCCCCTCCCCCATATTCTCCATTTAGTTGAGCAACTTGCATCTTAAGGAAGAGAAAATCAAACCAGATGCCAATGGTAAGTAACTAAAAGCTAGTGTGAAAACAAATGTGATTTCATTTAGTATTTCTGACATAACAACTGTCTGGGAAAATGTTGTATTTGTACCAGGCAGGGTACTGGCAGGTACCGGAAGTTGTTTGATTTGGAAATCAACAAACTGGATTGTATGACCAAAGTGTTTTTAATGTAAGACTGAGGATACCTAATTGGTTTATAGATTATTAAATTACTAGGCATGGGATTATACTGACAAAGACTATTTGTTTTTTTAAATGTTCTTCAGTTGGGGATAAGATAGACAGAGTAAGAGCAACCTGAGAGTTTACCTATTCTAATTATTCTAAAGGCAATTTAAGATTTCCATATTTTAACATTCTTGGGAGAGATATAACATTTACCTTTCTCTGAATTCACTTACAGTCCTTTTCTATATACTATTACATAACTACAACATTGTTTAACTATAAATTTATATTGATCATAATTTTAATGGCATTGTGTTCACATATTGATAAAATGATTTGCATAGATATTTTGTTGAGCATCAAGGTGGTTTCTGATCACTGCTGTGATCATTTTTCTATAATATTTCAGTAATACTGATTATATGAGGGAAGTAAATGTTAGTATTTTGAGGTAGGGTGAGGAGAGGAGACCTGGACAAGGAAGGAATTGAAATATAAGCAACAGTGTTTCATGCCTTTGTTTATTTAGTGGCAATATCACATTTTTATAAGTGGCTTTGTTTCCTCATTTATTTTTTACTCCCCAGGCCTTAACATTTGTAGTGTCATAGAATTTGAATTGTCCCAGCAGTTGGGTAGGGGATGTGATTTTAAATGACGGCCACTTTGTGTCTGATAAAGGTGCTGTTGTCAAGACCAGTGCTAATGCAGAGAAGACAGATGAAGAAGAGAAAGGTAACAGCCTTAGAGCTATATAAACAAGTTTCTACATTCTAAGAAAATTGATTTGTTGTTGTTGGGTTTTTTGGTCTGTTTGTTTTTTGTTTTGTTTTTTTTAGTCAGATTCTTACTCTGTTGCCCAGGCTGGAGTGCAGTGGCATGCTCACAGCCACCCCAGCGTCAACCTGCTGGACTTAGGCGATCCTTCCGCCTCAGCCTTCCAAGTAGCCAGAACTACAGGTGCACGCTACCATGCCCAGCTAATTTTTTTATATATTGTAGAGATGAGGTCTCGCCAAGTTACCCAGGCTGGTCTTGAACCCCTAGGCTCAGGCAATCCTCTTGCTTCCACCTCTCAAAGTGCTGGAATTACAGGCATGAGCTGCTATGCCTGGCCTTCATGTACGTTTAAACAACTTTGTTTACTTTTCCTATCAGAGGACAGAGCTGCCCAGTCCTTACTCAACAAACTGATCCGAAGCAATCTTGTGGATAACACAAACCAAGTGGAAGTCCTGCAGCGGGATCCAAACTCCCCCCTCTACTCAGTAAAGTCTTTCGAAGAGCTTCGGCTGTGAGTATTTGTTCAGTTTCTGACTCTCTACTTTGTGTTTAGATCAAGGTCCTTGGCCTGTTAACCTTTTTTTTAATTCACAGCAGAACATTTTTAGCTTACATAAAGAATAAAAGAATTTAGCTGCTTTGGGATATTAAGTAAAATTTCTGGGTGATCTATAAAAAATTTAGCTGCAGGCTGGGCTTGGTGGCTCAGCCTGTAATCCCAGCGGTTTGGGAGGCTGAGGTGAGTAGATTGCCTGCGCCAACGGGTCAAGACCTACCCAGGCAACTTGGCAAGACCTCATTGCTACAATAAATCAAAAATTAGCCAGACGTGGTAACACGCACGCCTTTAGTTCTGGCTACTTGGAAGACTGAGGCAGAAGGGTTGCTGGAGCCCAGCAGGTCGAGGCTGTGGTGACCGGGAGCATGCCACTGTACTCCAGTCGGGGCGATGGTGTGAGACTCCAACTCAAAAAAAAATTTAGCTGCAGGCAGGGCTCGGTGGCTTAGCCTATAATCCCAGCACTTTGGGAGGCCAAGGTGAGCGGATTGCCTGAGCCCATGGGTTCGAGACCAGCCCTGGTAGCTTGATAAGGCCTCATCTCTACAATAAATAAAAAATTAGCCAGACATGGTAACACACAAACCTTTAGTTCCGGCTACTTGGAAGGCTGAGACAGAAGGATCCACTGGGGTGGCCATGAGTGTGCCATGGCACTCCATCCTGGGTGACAGAGTGAGACTCCAACTCAAAAAAAAAAAAAAAAACTTAGTTGCACACACACATTGTATTCAGTTCAATACAACTCAATGATTGTTAGGTATGAACTGTATGTAACAATAAAAAAGAGAAAAATAGGCTGTATATATTTTGCTACTTTCCTCAACCAAAGAGGCTCTTGTGGCTTTCATCATTACCATTTTTCTAGGAAACCGCAGCTTCTTCAAGGTGTCTATGCCATGGGTTTCAACCGTCCTTCCAAGATACAAGAAAATGCATTGCCATTGATGCTTGCTGAACCGTATGTATCTTGATACAATTCTTTGTATTTTTAGTTTTCTATTTTCTAAAATGTTTATTATTTTAATAGACTGGGTATGGTGGCTCACATTTATAATCCCAATAACTCAGAAGGCCAAGAGAGGAGAATTGCTTGAGGCCAGGAGTTGCCAACTTGGGCAACATAGTGAGACTCATCTCTACAAAAAAATTTTAAAAATTAGCCAGACTTGGTGGCTGCACCTATTAGTCTCATCCACTTGGGAAGCTGAGGTAGAAGGATCACCTTAGCCCAGGAGGTCAAGGCTGCAGTGATCCATGATTGTGCCACTGCACTCCAGCCTAGGTGACAGAATGAGACCCCGACTCATAAATAAATAAATAAAATATATTATGTTAGTAGATGATAAATTATAAATGTTAATGCTGCTGAATTGTACACTTAAATGTTAAAATGGCAAATTTTGTGATATATATTTTTATCTCAATTAAAGATAATATTTCATATACCAAAAAACTTAATTGTTAAATTGTATACTTTACATGGGTAAATTATGTAGTATGTGAATTATCGCAGTGAAGCTATGGAAATAAAAGTGATCAGTGATATGGACAAAAATCAATAGAACATGATAGGAGAGATGGGAAATACCAAAGACCTGTTTCAGTTTTTACCTCTAACATTTAAAAAATTTTTCAAATATGCAACATAGTTAAAGATTTTATAGTAAACACCCATATATACCACCTACATTCTTTTTTTTTTAATCTTTTATAATTTTTTATCTCTACCACCTAATATTTTGCTATACTTTATCACATGTCTGTCTACCAGTACATTTTGGTATTTTTTGCTTGCTTTTCGTTTTAGTTTAGGGTTTCTTTGTTTTGTTTTAACAAAAGTTTACTCTTAAATGTACAACAGGATTCAAGACAACACTTCATTTTAACTACAAGTGGTAATAGATGTTTTGGCAGAAAATCCAGTTGTTTAAATAGGAATAGAATCAAGGACCAGGCATAATATATAGCATACTTTTTGTCGGCTATTAAAATTCTGCTTGTGGCCAAGGAGCCCTCCCCAAGGCCTTCACTTTTAGTTCCTCAAGTTTCTTGTACTCTTCTTTTTGTTCTGCTTGAAAACCTCATCTTCCTCATCCATCTCTTTGGCCCACTTCTTGGGCTGCTTCACTGGCTTCTTCTTACGACCTTTAAGGCTAGACATGGCTCCTGCTATACCCCTTCCCCAGACCCTAATACTGAAAGCCCATATCTTGTTTTTAAGGCATTTCAAGGTAGGTTACACTTTTTTTTTATTTTTATTTTTTGAGTCGGAGTCTCACTCTGTTGCCCAGACTGGAGTGCAGTGGCCAGAAGCGGCCACAGCCTCGACCTGCTGGGCTCCGGCGATCCTTCCGCCTCAGCCTTCCAAGTAGCTGGAACTACAGGTGCACGCTACCACGCCCAGCTGATTTTTGATTTATTGTAGAGATGAGGGCTCGCCAAGTCGCCCAGGAGAGTCTTGAACCCGCGGGCTCAGACAATCTACTCACCTCAGCCTCCCAAGGCGCAGGATTACAGACTGAGCCACTGAGCCCGGCAGGTTGCACTTTTAAATCAAGTGATTAAAGCAGCATCTCATCAAGTAGGTGATATCAGGTGAAGACCTGAAGGAGAGGAGAGTTTGCATATTGTTATCTGGTAACAGTTGTCCCATGCAGCATACAGCCAGTGCAGAAGCCCTAAGACAAGAACATGGCTGGCATGTGGGCCGTTGTGGTGGGGTGAGGTGAGCAGGGAGAGAGTGAATAGTAGGAAATGAGAGCTGGGGCATAATGGGGAGCCAGGTCAGGTAAGACCTGTATGCCATTGTAAAGATTTTAACTTGTACTTTGAGTGAAATGAGGAATAACTGGAAGGTTTTTTAGCACAAAGGTGATGTGAGCAGACTCACATTTTAATAGAATTTGTGTAGAGAATAGATGGAAGAGGTGGAGTGCTTCAGATCATCTTTGTAGTGCTCTATACTTGGGAAGCTAGCATATGTAACTCTGTTGCAGAATCTAGGGTCTCCTTGTATAAATAAATTTTTAATAGTCTTTTTTTTAAGCTTTATTCTTTATTAGCTGAAAGATTACTTGAGATTTAGGCTCCTTAACAGATTATCTTCTTGTACAGCCCTCAGAACTTAATTGCCCAGTCTCAGTCTGGTACTGGTAAAACAGCTGCCTTCGTGCTGGCCATGCTCAGCCAAGTAGAACCTGCAAACAAATACCCCCAGGTAAGGACTTGACGGATGTGGGTTCTCTACTAATGCCTAGAGTGGGGAGTTTCATTTGATGGATAAAAAGTCAAACTGTGTATTACATTTTACTCAAACTAAAATTCCTTAAGTTGAGCACAAACAATATAGTTGATTCTTCCTTGGCTGTAAAAATCCTGTTTGCCAGTTCTAGGATACCCTTGACAGTCTTGGCTCTTCTGCTTGCAGGAAAAACTCCTTCATCTGCAACTGTCACCCATTAGAAAGTTCTGAGAACTTTCTGAGTAAGTGAAAAGGAAGCTAATCTCCAATTGGAATTTCAGATCCTTGCTCATGGGTGGGGTTTTGTACTCTAGTGGCCAATAGCTGTTTTCAAGTATCTTTACCTAGCCTGAGTTCTGACCCCTAGGAATTCTAGCTTATGATCCTGCATTTTAGAGAATCAAATCGTTTACATTTTAATTTACTTATTCTTTCCTTCAGCTTCTGTTGAAGGGATAACAAGGTCCTAATGGTAATTCCCCTTTGTAAAAGATTTGTTGTTATGAATTCTCATTCCATAATCTTTCCCTACAGTGTCTGTGCCTCTCCCCAACATATGAGCTCGCCCTTCAAACAGGAAAAGTGATTGAACAGATGGGCAAATTTTATCCTGAATTGAAGCTAGCTTATGCAGTTCGAGGCAATAAATGTGAGTATGAATATGTGATCCTTAATCATTAACCTAATTCTTTTTATTTTGAAAATTTTCAAAACACACTCAGGCAGGAGTTGAAATAATACAATGAACACATGTATGCTCTCTACCTAAATTTAAAAACTTAACATTTTGCCTTATTTGCCTTATCTGTATATGTATGTGTGTATTTTTGTTGAACGACTTGAAAGTAAATTGCAGACATTGTGATTCTTTATCCCTAAACACTTTAACATGTTATCTCATAAGGACATTCTCTGGTATGCCTGTGATACCCTCATCACAGCTAAGAAAATTAACAGATTTCATAGAATAACTAATATCCAGTTCATTTTCATTCTTTTCCATTTGTCCCCAAAGTGTTTTGTTATAGTCATTTTATTTTTGATCCAAGATTGAATCAGTGTCTGTGCATTGCATTTGCTTATTGTACCTCTTTGTTTCTTTTGATATAGAATTGTTTGCCTACCTTCTTCCTCACCTTATAAAATTTGATTTTTGGGGCAGACCAGACCAGTTGCTTATAAAATATTCTACATTCTAGATATATTTAATTGCCTAATTTCCTTATCTTCATTAGAAGAAAAAAACTTGTAATGCTCATGGCTATTGATTCTGGAGGCTTATTTTATCATTCTTTTTCTTCATTTTTTTCTATAATAGTTTTATAACTAACATTAAGTAAATTTCAAAGTTGCTGGAAGTTTGAGTTTTTTGGATGTTTGAAATAAACATGACTTATATAACTCACAGAAACTAATATATATAAAATTCCCTAATGACAACTTGAGGTCAGTTCTAAAGAGAAAAGTAAAATAAGGCTAGGTACGGTGGCTCACATCTGTAATCCCAGCATTTGGGAGACCGAGACAAGAGGATCACTTGAGCCAAGGAAATCGAGACCAGGCTAGAAACATAGCAAAACCTTGTCTCTACAAAAAAATCAGCCAGGCATGGTGGAATGTGCCTGTACTCCCAGCTACTCAGAAGGCTGAGATGGAAGGATCACTTGAGCTCAGAAGTTTGAGGCTACAGTGATTGTTCCAGTGCATTCCAGCCTGGGCAACAGCATAAGACTCCGACTCAAAAAAAAAAAAAAAAAAAAAAAAAAAAAGATAAGTAAGATAATGAAACGTATTGAAAGATAATCATAAGACATTTCAAATTTTGCAATTTGCCGGGCACGGTGGCTCATGCCTGCAATCCCAGCACTTTGGGAGGTAGAGGTGAGAGGATTGCCTGAGCCTGTGGGTTCAAGACCAGCCTGGGCAACATGGCAAGACCACATCTCTACAGTAAATCAAAAAATTAGCTGGGTGTTGTGGCGCATGCCTGTAGTTCCAAGCTACTTGGAAGGCTGAGGTGGAAGGATCGCCTGAGCCCAGCAGGTCAAGGCTGTGGTGGCCATGAGCAGTGTGCCATTGCACTCCAGCCTGGGTGACAGAGTGAGACTCCAACTCAAAAAAATTTTTTGCAATTTGGATTTGAGTTAGAAGGGCAGAGAATTATGAATAATTTTTTTGTGGGGAGCAGTAATTGGTTTGTTTAACTGAAATCGGAAGCAGCATTCTTGATAGCTTTGAATTGACTCAACATTCACATTTGAGCAAAATTTTGTCTGTCACTAAAGGGAGCTTGTATGTGTGTGATCAAGGTTATAATTCTTTTTTAAAATTTATTTGGTATTTTTAGTTGAGGACTCACTCTGTCACTCAGGCTGAAGTGTAGTGGCACGATCACAGCTCACTGCAGCCTTGAACTCCTGAGCTTAGGTGATCTTGTGCCTCAGCCTCCCAAGTAGCTGCTATTACAGGCACGTACCATTATACCTGGTTTTTGTTTTTTGTTTTTTTTGTAGGGACAGGGTTTTACTATGTTACTTGAGCTGGTCTGTAACTGCTGGTCTCAAGCAGTCCTCCGGTGGTCAAAGTTATAATTCTTATTTTTTTTTCTTTTTAGATTGGAAACTAGTTTATTTAAAAAGCAAATTGGAGAGAGAGGAGATTCACCTTCCCAAGGTAGGGGAGGGGATCAAAGCTAGGAAACATGGCAGCCATAGCTCAAAGAGCAGTGTGGACACATCAGAGTTTAACAAGCAATGGTCAAGGTTATAATTCTTTTTTTTTTTTTTGAGTTGGAGTCTTACTCTGTTGCCCAGTCTGGAGGGCAGTGTCAAGCTCCCAGCCACTGCAGCCTCGACCTGCTGGGCTCAGGTGATCCTTTTGCCTCAGCCTTAGAAGTAGGTGGAACTACAGGCATGCACCATCACACCTGGATAGTTTTTTGATTTATTGTAGAGATGAGGTCCCGCCAAGTTGCCCAGGCTGGTCTTGAACCCGTGGGCTCAGGTAGTTCTCTCACCTCGACCTCCTAAAGTGCTGGGATTATAGGTATGAGCCACCATGCCCGGCCTAAGGTTATAATTCTTAAGGGACTAATAAGCAAATCACTAAGTCCCATCTGATTCAAAAGGAAAGGCCAAAACTGGGAACCGTGGCAAGCCTCTGTAATCCCAGCTACTCAGGAGGCTGAGGTGGGAAGAGCTCTCAAGTCGAGGAGTTTGAGTCCAGCCTGGGCAACATAATGAGACTCTGTCTCTGAAAAATAAAAATAAAAAAGAAGAGCCAAATTATTCTCAGTTTCAGACTGCACAGGGCTGAGAGCATGCCGTTGTCTGTCTGGCCTAGTCTAAGAAGTAAATTTTTTAAGACGGTTTGTTTTTCTTCCAAAAGATAAAGTTTTTCATAATTGTTGTAGTACTCTAATTACTGACTTGGGCAGGATGATTTTAAAGACAACTGATATATTTGAAATAGATGCCAGGATAGCGGAGGGGGCAAAATGCATTGGAAAGATAAAAACTTTGAAAAATTCAATTTGTGGGGAAATACGGTCCTGACCTAGGTAGGAATCTTGATGTAAGTGAAATGGTATTGAGAGAGAAAAAGATACCAGATACTTCAGAGAGAATTGGATGATGATAGAGAATTTAAAAATATGCTACTAAAGAAGTTTTATCTTCTCGTTGATTATATCCTTACTATATCTTTTCAGCATTTTTATCTGTTTTTGTCTCTGTTAAATACTGTAGTGATATCCTAAATTTTCATTATATATTAGTACAAATAGTAAAACATTTGCATTGAAGTACATAATAGCTTTAGATTTCTCAGAGAGGAGAGCTGGCTTTGCCATTGAAATACCCACAGAAAACATCTCGGGTCTCCACAGTGGAAAGAGGTCAGAAGATCAGTGAGCAGATCGTCATTGGCACCCCTGGGACCGTCCTGGATTGGTGCTCCAAGCTCAGGTTCATTGACCCCAAGAAGATCAAGGTATTCGTTCTGGATGAGGCTGATGTGATGATAGCAACCCAGGGTCACCAGGATCAGAGCATCCGCATCCAGAGGTAGGAATCCAAGCAGGGAGGCACTTCCCAGCCTCCTGACCTGCAACATCTTCTCCCTTGACTTCAGATGCCTCTTGCTTCCATCAGGCTCTTTACTCATGCTTTCCCGCAGATCTGTTTGATGGGCCATTTCCGTGTCCACACTGACCATACTCCCTCCAAGCCTAGGTTGAGAAAGGAGACCTCGGGACTCTCACCCCACCCGGGTGCTCCCTCCTCACCAAGATGCTCCTCTCTGCCTCCTCCCTCTGAAGCCCCCTCAGCCTTCCTGGGGATCTGGACCGTCTACGCTGGAAGGCTGTGCTACCCCTGGTGAAACCTCGGGTTCGTGCCATGTGCCTGGGCCTTACCTTGCAGGATGCTGCCCAGGAACTGCCAGATGCTGCTTTTCTCTGCCACCTTCGAAGACTCTGTGTGGAAGTTTGCCCAGAAAGTGGTCCCGGAGCCGAACATTATCAAACTGAAACGTGAGGAGGAGACCTTGGACACCATCAAGCAGTACTACGTCCTGTGCAGCAGCAGAGACGAGAAGTTCCAGGCCTTGTGTAACCTCTACGGGGCCATCACCATTGCTCAAGCCATGATCTTCTGCCATGTGAGTAGCACCAGCAGCAGCCACAGCAGGGCTGCCGGGGTTGCCCCCCAACCCAGCCAGCGCCCCCCAGTGCTGAGGAGGACCAGACTGCCACTGGGTGAAATGAAAAGGAAGTGGTTAATCACTTCCACCCGCCCAGGCATGTTCTCCTCAGGTTGTGTAATGGGTTATAAGGGGGAGACTTTGATCCCGCTTCTTAGAGATATTTGGGGAAAAACCCATGTAACATTCAGTGAAATAATTGGCCATTGCCTTGCTAGACTCTGGTGTGGCCACGTGTTCTTTGAGCTATAGCTATCGCCATGCTTTCTGACTATGGCCCCCTCCCCCACCTTGGGGAGTTGACTCTTCTCTTTCTCTCTTCCTCTAATTTTCTTTTAAATAAACTATATTTCATTTTTTTTATGTTTATTTTTTGAATTGGAGTCTCACTGTCACCCAGACTGGAGTACAGTGGCCGCTCCCGGCCACCACAGCCTCGAACTGCTGGGCTCTGGCGATCCTTCTGCCTCAGCCTTCCAAGTGGAACTACAGGCACGCGCTACCATGCCCGGCTAATTTTTGATTTATTGTAGAGATGAGGTCTCGCCAAGTTGCCCAGGTGGGTCTCGAACCCGCGGGCACAGGCAATCCACTCACCTCAGCCTCCCAAAGGCGCGGGATTACAAGCTGAGCCACCGAGCCCAGCTAAAGTATATTTTATAATTAAAAAAAAAAAAAAAGAAAGCTGGGCTTGGTGCTAGGTGCTAGGTCCAAGGTGCTAGGGCTATGGGCATGTGCCACCATGCACTCTCACAGTTAACTTTTTTCCTTTTTTTTGAGTCCAAGTCTCACTCTGTCGCCTAGGCTGGAGTGCAGTGGCATGCTCACGGCCACCGCAGCCTCAGTCTGCTGGGCTCAGGTGATCCTTCCGCTTCAACCTTTCCAAGTTGGAACTATAGGATCAAACCACCGCACCTGGCTAATTTTTCTTGATTTACTGTAGAGATGAGGTCTCACCAAGTTGCCCAGGCTGGTCTCAAACCCGTGAACTCAGGCAATCCTCTCACCTTGACCTTCCAAAGTGCTGGGAATATAGGTGTGAGCCACTGCACCTGGCCAAATTTTTTTATTTTTGTAGCAGCTAGGTCTAACTGTATTATCCAAGCTGGCCTCACATTGCTGGCCTCAAGTCATCCCCCTGTCTCAGCTGCCCAAAGTTCTGAGATTACAGGTGTGTGCCACTGTGCCAACAAGAATATAGACTATTTAGGAGTGAAGAGCTTTGGATAAAACCACACTCTGTCTTTTGAGTCAGAGTCTCACTGTTGCCCATGCTAGGGTGCAGTGGCACACTCACAGCCACCACAGCCTCATCCTGCTGGACTCAAGTGATCCTTCCACCTCACCTTCCAAGTAGCTGAAACTGCAGGCACATGACACCACACCTAACTGATTTTTTTTTTTTTTTTGATTGTGGAGACCAGGTCTCGCCATGTTGCCCAGGCTCATCTTGAACCCCTGGGCTCAGGCAATCTTCTGGCCTCTGCCTCCCAAAGTGTTGAGATTACAGGCATTAGCCCCTCCATCTGGCTAGTTACATTAACTTATTTTTTTTATCATGTGGTTAAAATACTGTTTTTTTAAAATCATTTTTTTAGATGAGTTCTCACTACATTGGTCAGCCTCGAATTCCTGGGCTCAAGCAATCCTCCCACCTGAGCCTCCCAAGTAATTTGATTATAGGCACATGCCACAATACTCTATTTGAGAATTTTAAACCTAACCTGCTGACCGAGTTCAGTGTCTTCACATATTTTATTAAAATTAACTGACCATGGTGGCACCTGCCTTCCAAGTAACCGGAACTACAAGCATGTGCCACCACACGCAGCTAATTTTTTGATTTATTGTAGAGGCTCAGGCAATCCTCTCACTTCAGCCTCCCAAAGTGCTGGAATCACCGACGTGAGCCACCGAGCCCGGCTGCCTTCACGTATTTTAATAGCAACAAGCCACATTTTTGCAGGTGTCTTCATTTTGTTTTTTACAGGTCTCTTCATGTAAAACAATTCTTTTCACTTGCAGACCCGCAAAACAGCTAGCTGGCTGGCAGCAGAGCTCTCCAAAGAAGGCCACCAGGTGGCTCTGCTGAGTGGCGAAATGATGGTGGAGCAGAGGGCTGCGGTGATTGAGCGCTTCCGAGAGGGCAAAGAGAAGGTTCTGGTGACCACCAACGTGTGTGCTCGCGGTGAGCAGAGACGGTGTCCCACCCAGTCCCAGGCCCCATTGGCAAGAGAAGTCCTCAGATACGGGAAACTCAGATGGTCTCAAGGATGTGTGGGCTTGGTGGTGACGGTCCTTTCTGGCAGAGACTGTTTGGATTTTCCTCGGGTGACGAGAACTCTCCCAGGAGCCAGGAGTCCTGACTTGGGAAAGGAGAGGGCAGGCATGTGACTGGGAGACAACAGAGCCTGCTCCTCTAGGGGCACCCGTCTCCAGATACTCGTGTCTCCCTGAGGCCTTCTTGCGGATTCTGTGGGTTCTGCTGCATGCCTGTCTGTGCCCCTCCTGAAGCCGGTTCCCAGAGCTGGCCTGCCCCGATTCTTCCTCTCCACCAGAAGTTGGTATGCTTTGACCCCCACTGAGCAGCAGTGACAATTTTTGCCTGCACACTCACTGGTCCCCGTCTCCGCCTCCCCCTCATGCAGGCATCGATGTCGAACAAGTGTCCGTCGTCATCAACTTTGACCTTCCCGTGGACAAGGACGGGAACCCGGACAACGAGACCTACTTGCACCGCATCGGGCGCACCGGCCGCTTTGGCAAGAGGGGCCTGGCCGTAAACATGGTTGACAGCAAGCACAGCATGAACATCCTGAACAGAATCCAGGAGCATTTTAGTGAGTCCCAGGGAGGTTCTTCTGCCCGACACCCTTTCCTCAGCAGGAGGAATTCACAGGGAGAGGGAGGGGATGGAGGGTAGGTTCTCCTGTAGCCCTGAGAGAGGCCTCTGTTCACCTGTGCCCACTCCCCTCCTGTTATACGGACGTTCTCAGGGAGCACACCTGGAGAGTCCAGGGCCAGGCGACGCGGATGACAGTTCCCCGTGGCTGGGCTTGGGGGCCTGGCGCCCTTACTGTTGCTGTCGGTGACGGGGCCCTGTTGCCCCCTGCTCAGGCACTGCAAGCCCTCGGGGCTAAATGAATGGTCACTGCCTGAGGCGTGGTGGGTTCCTAGGTGGGGCAGAGACCTATGTATTTTTTTCCCCCAGATAAGAAGATAGAAAGATTGGACACGGATGATTTGGATGAGATTGAGAAAATAGCCAACTGAGAAGCCAGCCAGTCACCGGTGCCCACCCTGGTGCTGCTCCCGATGGGAAACTAGTGCTTTCACGGCACAGGCCTCGACAGTCACCACAGAGACAACGGCACGAGTAGAAAGAAACTACCTACCTCATTTCAAATTATGTTTGGACTTGACAAAAATTTGTGCAAATGATGAGGGGAATTTGAAGGAAATTTTTCATTTTGGAAAATTTAGTCCTTTTCCCCCCTTTTTTAAAGCCACAGTTTCTCCCAACTTTATAATAATCTCATCATTTTTGGGAATTGCTGGCCCCAGGACTCCCTGCCTGATTTTAGCTAGGCATGTTGGACCTAGCCCCTAGTCCCTGAAGAAATGGTAGATGTAGAGATCATGTGGAAGAGGCCAGGCAGGACCCAGTGCAAGCCATGCTGCCGTGGATGCAGGGAGGTTATCATAGAGGCTGGGAGCTGCCCTCCCTCTCTGCCTCGAATGCTTCTCCTGTCCTGGAGCCTTCTGCCTTCTCTTGAAATCTAGGTCCATTCCGGCTCGTCCCTTTCACCTCCATTTTCTTGGCAGAAGAAAATGTTTCTTCCTGATGTGCATCTGGGTTATTTTTGTAACATTCAGATTTGAGGAGAAAATGTGGAAATCAATGAATCCCAGCCCCTTGAGAGAGCCTGGGTGGGCTAGGGCGGAGGAATCCTTCGAGGTCTGGGCCTGCCTTCTCCTTCTTTTAGCTGCTCCATCTGCTCAGTCCCCTGGTACTCAGGTGTGGCAGCCAGGAGGCAGGTGGTTTTCTGAGCACACACCTGGCTTAGTTAATTGGGCCTCATCCCTGGGGTGTCAAATTGTGCCTGGAGCTGATCAGCAATTTGGAATGAAGTTGTGACCAAGTGAAAACTCTGACTATGCTGTTCATCCATAATAGTGGACTTCGGAGGATGGACAAATTATAGCCATGCACATCATTCATTATGCTAAGGCATTTGAAAGTAATTATGAGAAACGCTGGACTAATCACGGTTTGTTTTTACTTGTATTTTTCTGCTTATTAGACTAACACATACTCATTAAAAAAATGTGTGCGTATATATGAAGCAAGAGTGCCCTCTGTCTCCACCTCTCTGAGATCCCACCATTGCTGACAGCTTAGCCAACATTTTACCATATTGCCTTCTCTTTGCATAAACCAAACCACATTTATTTTATTTTATTTTAATTTTAATTTTTTTGAGTTGGAGTCTCACTCGGTCGCCCAGACTGGAGTGCAGTGGCCGCTTCCGGCCACCGCAGCCTCGACCTGCTGGGCTCCGGTGATCCTTCCGCCTCAGCCTTCCAAGTAGCCGGAATTACAGGCATGTGCTACCATGCCTGTCTGATTTTTTGATTTTATTGTAGAGATGAGGTCTCGCCAAGTTGCCCAGGCGGGTCTCAAACCCGCTGGCTCAGGCAGTCCACTCACCTCAGCCTCCCAAAGGTGCGGGATTACAGGCTGAGCCACGAACCTGGCTTATTTTATTTTTTTGAGTTGGGGATCTCACTCTGTTGCCCAGGCTGAGTGTAGTAGCATGATCATGGCTCAACATAGCCTTGACTTCCTGAGCTCAGATGATCTTTCCACCTCAGCCTCCCAAGCAGCTGGAACTATAGGTGTGTGCCACCATACCTGGGTAATGTTTTAATTTTTTTTTTGTAGAGTCAGGGTCTCACTATGTTGCCCATGCTGGTCTCAAACTGAGCAGTCCTTCTGCCTGGACCTCCCAAAGTGCTGGGAGTGCAGGTGTGAACCACTGTGCCTGGCCCCACATTTCTTTTACAGAAGCACAGTTGTTCTACCCACGGTGTTGTGTGACCTGCTTTTTCACTGATGAGCTTATCTGGGACAACTTGACATGTCCAGCACACAGATCTTTCTCATTCTGGAAACTGGCTGTCATTCCAGTGTGTGCTGTCCCAGCATTTATTTCCTGGTTCCTCAAGTGACAGGCATGGGGGATTTCCAGCATGTGGCTGTTACCCACAGTATTACAGGAAACATCTTTGTTTCCAGCATTGAGCCCCGGTAAGAACTGCTCTAGGATATATTCCTGGGAGTAGAGTTGTTGGGTCAGAGAGTATGGACATTAAAATGTTTAATACATTGTCAATTAAGCCTGTCCAGTTACCTAATGTCCACTATTTGCCAGTATTCCATCAGTTTTTGAAACTGCCAGTCTAAATAGCAAAATCAGATTATGCCATTTTAAAATTTTTATTTGGCAAGGCTTGGCAAATGTTCAGTTTACTGGAGATTTGCATTTTCTTTTTCGGGGAGCTGCCCATTCTTGTCTCACCATTTTATTATTGGATTGTCACTCCTCAGTGATTTTTATTAACTTGTATATTAGGGAAGTTAGACTTTGATTTGAATGGTGGCCATTTTTCTGGTTTGTCCTTAAAAACTTTTTTTTTAATTTTTAAAATTTTTTGAGTTGGAGTCTCACTCTGTCGCCCAGACTGGAGTGCAGTGGCCGCTCCCGGCCACGGAAGCCTCGACCTGCTGGGCTCCGGCGATACTTCCGCCTCAGCCTTCCAAG
The DNA here is from genome assembly GCF_000164805.1 of Carlito syrichta. NCBI lineage: Eukaryota > Metazoa > Chordata > Mammalia > Primates > Tarsiidae > Carlito > Carlito syrichta. Next base: position 187,088 of record NW_007250830.1, read on the forward strand.
TAGCCGGAATTACAGGCATGCGCTACCATGCCCAGCTGATTTTTTGATTTATTGTAGAGATGAAGTCTCGCTCCCCAGGCAGGTCTCGAACCCGCGGGCTCAGGCAATCCACTCACCTCAGCCTCCCAAAGGCGCGGGATTACAGGCTAAGCCACCTAGCCTGGCTAAAACTTTTTTTTTAATGCTCCACAAAGTTTTAATTTTGTTGTTAGAATTTTTTTCCCCCCAGGATTGATTTATTAAACAGAAAAGCTCCCACAGTGGGAGAGGACCCAAAGGGGGCTGCCCAGAATTCACTGTTATTTGAAGAAATCTGGATTTCATATCATAGCTGGAAAAGCTGTGTCATCTCAGTACTATAAAAAAAAAAAAGTACCCATATTTATTGTAGAGGCAATTCTTGGGCAGGATGTTTTTTTTCTAAGTTCTCATAGGTCTTAAAATGTCATGGTTTTGTCCTATTCATTTGAGCAATTCTGGTCCCACATGATGCGAGTGTGTGGCAGAGATTTGGGTGTCTGGACCAGAGTCATGGCCACCGAGCGAATGTGCAAGAACCATGGATGTGTGAGTTCAAGTGCATGGTGGAGTGTCCATGAGGGGAAGGTGATACAGGAAAGGCTGCAGGTGTGTGGGGGGGGGTGGGTGGTGTGAGCCCTGACTGGGGAGTGAGGGTTTGTTAAAGCAGGATGCCGGGAACTGGGGAGGTAGGTGCTCTAAAGAGAGATAAGGCAGCATGGGAAGGAGAGAGAGGAGAGAGAAGCTGCTGGAGAGAGACAGGACCACAGGTTGGCTCAGACCTCACCACCTGCTGTGACCTGAGTATAGCAGTGACACAGAAAATGGAAAAGTAGGAAATAGAAAACACACCATCTGATTTAACAAGGTAAATACTTCCATGGACTAGCAACGGAACACAGATGCCCCAGGGTGAGCAGGGCTGCACCAGAAGCTCATTGGGCTCCATTCCAGACACAGAACCAGCTCTGGGGTGTCAGACCCTGTGGAGTCAGGGGCTAAGGGCACTCAGCACTGCAAGCAAGGCCAGAACTGTGGGCGGGCCTCCCGCAGGGGGTGAACTGGCTGCAGCTGCACCCACGCCATGCTGGAGGTGAGATGGTTAAGCCACAGGCCCAGAAAAGGGGGGAATGCTGAGCCCACCTCGCAACAGGTGACACTCTCCTCTTGCTGACTTGCCATCTGGTTCTGTGATGTCACCAAATCTCTGTTGGACAGGAGCCCTGAAAGGTCAATGGACCTACTTCTAGAATAATAGCCCGAGGGATGGAGAGCTGGATGGCGCCAACTGCTATGAGCCAGCTGTATATTATGTGGGGAGAAAATCAGGAAGGGTAAAAACATTAAAATGAACCTGAAAATCAAAATTCCAAATTTAATTCTAAGGAAGACTACAAACAATATCAAAACAAATTCATCCCAGATAAAATTAATTTTATGGGATGGCCTGTTGAAAGACTTTAAGTATGTTTGGATGCTCAAAGAGAAAAAGAAAAAAATACATTTCACTTTTTGTTTTTATTTTTTGTCACTGTTTTTTGAGTGAGAATCTCACTGTCGCCCAGGCTGGACTGCAATGGCGGGTTCACGGCCACCGCATTCTCGAACTGCTGGACTCGGGCAATTCTTCTGCCTCAACTTTCCATGTAGCTGGAACCACAGGCATGCATCACCACGTTTGGCTAATTTTTTTATTTATTGTAGAGACGAGATCTCACCAAGCTGCCCAGGCTGGGCTCGAATTCCCGGGCTCAGGCAATCCTCTTGCCTCTGCCTCCCAAAGTGCTGGGATTACAGGTGGGAGCCACTGTGCCCAGCTGTTTTTTGTTTTTGTTTTGTTTTTGAGACACAGTCTTACTCTGTGGCCCAGGCTGCCAGGCTGGAAAGCAGTGGCTCCATCATAGCTCAGTACAACCTCAAACTCCTGGGCTCAAGCGATCCTCCTGCTTCAACCTCCTGAGTAGCAGAGATTACAAACATGTACTACCCTGCCCAGCTAATTTTTGTATTCTTTTATAGAGACAGTGTCTTGCTTATGTTGCCCAGGCTGGTCTCAAACTCCCGGTTCAAGCGATCCTCCTGCCTCAGCCTCTCAAAGTGCTGGGATTACATGCATGAGCCAGTGCACTCAGCCATTTCACTTTTTAAAAAGAGCTAGAAACTATGAAATAAACTTAGGCAAAAGCAATGGTGCCGGGCTCGGTGACTCAGGCTGTAATCCCGCACCTTGGGAGTGGATTGCCTGAGCCCGTGGGTTCGCGACCCACCTGGGCAATTTGGTGAGACCTCATCTCTGTAATAAATCAAAAAATTAGCCGGGTGTGGTAGCACGCACCTGTAGTTCCAGCTACTTGGAAGGCTGAGGCGGGAGGA
>NW_007250830.1:189642-203959 GCF_000164805.1 Carlito syrichta
ACAGAGTGAGACTCCAACTCAAAAAAAAAAAAAAGCAATGATATGCCATCTCAAGAGCAGGTTGACAAATCATTGGTAGCTTAAAATTGGCTATGGCGAGAGTATGTATACCACAGAATCAGCAAATGATACCAGTCAGAGCTTTTGTTTTCAGAGCCAATTTACCAGCATATCACGGGGGGACACAAGATTAGGAATGAGAAAGGTGAAATTAGTGAAATAAAACACAATAGGATGGGCTCGGTGGCTCAGCCTGTAATCCCAGCACTTTGGGAGGCTGAGGCAAGTGGATTGCCTGAGTCTGTGAGTTCAAGACCAGCCCGGGCAATTTGGCGAGACCTCATCTCTACAATAAATAAAAAAAAATTAGCCGGGAGTGGTAGCGCACAACTGTAGTTCCAGCGACTCGGAAGGCTGAGGCGGAAGGATCACGGGAGCCCAGCAGGTCAAGGCTGCAGTGGCTGGGAGTGGCCACTGCACTCCAGCCTGGGCGACAGAACAAGACTCCAACTCAAAAATAAATAAATAAATAAACTCAATAAATAAGAATCCCAGATTCTAAATCCTAATTATACTCTCGTTTTATGGACAAGAATTAAAGTACAGCCCAAGTTTCTGTAAAGTCACACAATAACACTGGCTTCCTTGCTCCTATAAAGTCAAAAGTGGATATTCCTGATTGGTTAGTTCTACTGCACATTTTCCTTTCCTAAATTGTATTTTTTTTTTTTTTGAGATGGAGTCTCACTCTGTTACCAAGGTGCAGTGCAGTGGCAGGTTCATGGCCACCCTAGCGTTGACCTGCCGGGCTCTGGCGATCCTTTAACCTCTGCCTTCCAAGTAGCTGAAACTACCACACCTGGCTTATTTCTTGATTTATTGTAGAGACAAGGTCTCACTGAGTTGCCTAGGCTGGTCTGGAACCCCTGAGCAGGTAATCCTCTCGCCTTGGCCTCCTAAAGGGCTGGGATTACAGGCTTGAGCCACCGCACCTGGCTATTTCTTAAATTAAAAAAAATTTTTTAGAGACAAGGTCTAGCTATGTTGCCCAGGCTGATCTCAAACTCTGGCCTGAAGCAATCCTCCTGCCTTGGTCTCCCAAAGTGCTGGAATTACAGGTGCAACCACCATGCCCAGATAAAAAAATTTTTAAGAGATGGATCTCACTCTGTCACCCATGCTGGATTGCAGTGGTGAGATCATAGCTCACTGCAGCCTCGAACTCCTGGCCTCAAGGGATCCTCCCACATCAGTCTTCCAAGCAGCTGGGACTACGGGCATGTGTCACCATGCCTTGTTAAAATATTTAACTATGCTCAAGTCTTAGGTAAGGCTTACTTCCATTTATAGCAAAGACAAACTGAAATGTCGGACTCAAGTGTTGTCTGCTCGGTGCTTCACAGCAACAGGGTTTCACAGGAAGGGCTGTGGAGATGTAGCCCAAGAGACTGCCCAAGGGTGCAGGAGTCTCTTCCCAATAAGGGTCCCTTGACCCATTTTTTTTTAGTTGGAGTCTCACTCTGTCGCCCAGGCTGGAGCGGAGTGGCATAATCACAGCCACCACAGCCTCAACCTGCTGGGTTCAGGTGATCCTTACACGTCAACCTCCTGAGTAGCTAGGACTACAGGAGTACACCACCACACTCAGTTAATTTTTTTTTTTTTTTTGAATTGGAGTCTCACTCTGTCACCCGCACTGGAGTGCAGTAACCACACCCGGCCACCGCAGCCTCGACCTGCTGGGCTCCGGAGATCCTTCTGCCTCAGCCTTCCAAGTAGTTGGAACTACAAGCGCGTGCTACCACACCTGGCTAATTTTTTTATTTATTGTAGAGATGAGGTCTCCCCAAGTTGCCCGGGCGGGTCTCGAACCCGCGGGCTCAGGCAATTCACTCACTTCGGCCTCCCAAGGCGCGGAATTACAGGCTGAGCCACCAAGCCCGGCCTAATTTTTTGACCGACTGTAGAGATGAGATCTCACCAAGTTACCCAGGCTAGTTTTGAACCCTCAGACTCAGGCAATCCTCTCACCTCGGCCTCCCAAAGTGCTGGGATTACAGGAGTGAGCCACTGAGCCCAGCCGACCCCTTTTATTTTTCTTTCTTTCTTTCTTTATTCATGTATTCATTTATTTGTTTAGTCAGAGTCTCACTTTGTTGCCCAAACTGGAGTGCAGTGGCACAATCACGGATCACTTCAGCTTCTAGCAATCCTCATGCCTCAGCCTCTCATGTAGCTGGGGCTTCAGGCACATACCACCACACCCAGCTAATTTTTTTACTTTTTGTAGAGACAGGGTCTCACTATGTTGCCCAGGCTGGTCTCAAATCCTTGGGTTCAAGTGATTCTTCCACCTTGGCCTCTCAAAGTGCTGGTTTTACAGGCATGAGCCAACAATGCTCCTGGCTCCTTTACCCATTTTATGACAAATGATGGATGCAAAAGAGATCTTGCAGGAAGGCATTCCATGCTTTTCTTCATGTTTATGTATTGGTTGAATTATTTTTGTAATGAATATGTATTACATCTGTGGTTAAGAAAAAGAAAAGGGTGCCAGGCTCGGTGGCTCAGCCTATAATCCCAGGACTTTGGGAGGCCAAGGCGAATGGATTGCCTGAGCCCACAGGTTCGAGACCAGCCTGGGCAACTTGGCAAGACCACATCTCTACAATAAATCAAGAAAAAAAATTAGCCGGGCGTGGTAGTGAGTGCCTGTAGTTCCAGCTTTGGAAGACTGAGGCGGAAGGATCACCTGAGCCCAGCAGGTTGAGGCTGCAGTGGCTAGGAGCATGCCACTGCCCCTCCAGCCTGGGTGACAAAGTGAGATTACGATTCAAAAAAAAAAAAAGAAAAGGCAAAAAATCATTTTCGAGCAGAGGCAGGATGGTACTCAGGGCCCTCGAAGTACAGACACCCTATGTCCTTTCTCCTTCATAAGCTCTCCCCCTGGAGAGAAACCATGCTGCCAGAAAAAGTCCATGTTATTCTCGGCAGCAGAAACGGTTGCCAGAGGAAAGGTGCTAATTCTACATTCTCAGAGGACCAGGCTAGGCCAGACACCCACGGATCGGCGAGAATGCGGGGGATGAGAGGGGAGATTCTCTTGCATTTTTGTGGGTTGGTTGTTACCCAGGCATAGACCTGCTGCAGAAGCCGTGAGTTTTCTGGAAGGGTAGTGGGAAGGAGCGTTGGCTCCTAATTCACACTCAGAAAGGAATAATTTGATTTTTCAAGATACGGTTTTAGGCCAGGCACAGTGGCTTATACCTATAATCCCAGCTCTTTGGGAGGCCGAGGCGGGAGGATCACTTGATCCCGGGAGTTTGAGACCAGACTGGGCAACATAGTGAGACCTCGTCTCTGCAAAAAAATCAAAAAATTAGCCGGGCAACGTGGTGCTGGTCTCAGGTACTCGGGAGGCTGTGGCAGAAGGTTCGCTTGACCTCAGGAGGTCGAGGTTACTAGATTGAGACTCTGACTCAAAAATAAATAAATAATAATGAAATAAAAATTTTAGGATTTTACCTTGTCCTCACCTAGCAGGAACGATGCTTCTTACCTTGCCAAATGCCTCACAGAAGGTAGCTCCTTGCCATTGAGTGCCAGCCTGCAGCTGCTCCCAGGATGAGTAAGATATTTCATTGGCTTCCTTCCCTCCCCTTGGCATCCAGGCTGCCAGCCAGGTGTGAACCCGCCCACCCTCCCAGCCATAAATCCTCTATCTGGCACCCAAAGATGGTGTCTCTCCCAGCACAGGGCCGCATGTCTCTGCTAGCCTGAGGCACGGCCGTGAGACTTGTTTGGGATCAAGGTAACATGAATTTTGGCAGAAGCCTTAAGATGCAGCGTGACCTTTCTTGTGCCTACTCCTGAGACCAGAGATCCATCCTAGGTGGTACCACTCACTGCCTGCTAGGCCCCAGAGGGACGGCAAGGAGCAGAGCCAGGGATGGGAGTGTGGCTCCTGCGAGAAATACACTGACTGTTTCAAGCCATGGGGAACTTCAGGGGTTTTTGTTATGGTAACATAACCCCCAGCCTCCTGTGTAATGGCTAAGTCCCTGTATGGTGCCCTTTGCCAACCCTGGTAGTCGAGAGGCCCCTTCTCTATACACAAACTCCTAGTCAGGCCAGGTGTGGTGGCTCAGCCTGTAATCCCAGCACTTTGGGAGGCAGAGGAGAGAGGATTGCCTGAGTCTGGGGGCTTGAGACCAGCCTGGGCAACTTGGTGAGACCCCATCTCTACAGTATTTCACAAAAACTACCCGGGTGAGGTGGTGTGCGTCTGTAATTCCAGCTACTTGTTAGGCTGAGGCGCAAGGATCACCTAAACTCAGCAGGTCGAGACTGCGGTAGCCATTCCAGCCTGGGCGACAAGATGAGACTCCAACTCAAAAAGAAAAAAAAAAAAACAACCTTCCAGTCAGCTCTAAACATCACTCACTATTTCAGAAGTGAAGGAAATCCTCCATTCCAGGATTTTTTTTTATTTTTTATTTTTGAGTCAGGGTCTCACTCTGTTGCTCAAGTTGGAGTGCAATGGCATGATTACAGCTTATCACAGCTTGAACCCCTGGGCTCAAGTTATTTTCCCACCTCAGCCTCCTGAGTAGCTGGGACTACAGGCATACACCACCATGCCCAGCTTATATCAGGAATTTAACAAAATGTTTGGAACACAAAAAAACAGATAAGAAATCTCCCATTTTACCAATAAGAGGAACTAGGATGATATATTATTTATAGAAGTTTTAAAAATATATTATGGATGAGAATCTAACTGACAAAATAATTTTATCCACAATATAATTTTAAAACTCCTATAAATCATTCAGAAAAAGAGAAGCAGTCTAGTAGAAAAATTGATCTTAAACCTGCACAGGCACTTCATAAAGAAGATAACCAGGCCATGCACAGTGGCTCACACCTGTAATCACAACACTTTAGGAAAGGCCAAGGCAGGAGGATCGTTTAAGCCCAGGATTTTGAGAACAGCCTGGGCAAGACCTCATTTCTACAAAAAAAAAAAAAAATAATTAGCTGGGTGTGGTGGTGTGCACTTGTAGTCCCAGCTACTCAAGAGGCTGAGGTGGAAGGATTACCTGAGCCCAGGTCAAGGCTGCAATGAGCCATGATTGTGCCACTGCTCTCCAGCCTGGGTGACAGGGTGAGACTGCCACTCAAAAAAAAAAAAAAAAAAGATACCCAATGACCAATAGACATACGATAAGTACTTAACTATCATTATCACTGCAAGTGAAACCAAAATGATATATCATTCCATAGTCACAGAATGGCTAAATTTGAAAAGATTTATAATATATGTGTTGGCAAGGATGTTTACCCCTGGAACTTCTGGGACAACTGGTACAACAACTTTGGAAAGTCACATGCCCTAAGGACTAACTATTGCATTCTCAGATGTGTGTATAGTAAATCCCATACATATGAACAAGTTCCATTCCGAGAGAACATTCATAAGTCCAATCTGTTCATAAGTCTGACAAACTTAGCCTAGGTCCCCAACTAATACAATTGGCTATATAGTACTGTACTGTAATAGGTTTATAATACTTTTCACACAAATAATACATAAACAAAACACAAAAAATTAAAAAACATTTAAAATCTTAGTACAGTACCTTGCATGTGACAATGTATGTCAGACATGTGTACTAACTTACATGATGACATGTGAATACACGTTTATATCTTTGAAAGTTCACAACGTGAAGGCTCATATGTAGGGGATTTACCATACAGTATATTATATGTGTGCATGTATAGATACCCATACAGTATATACTACACAATGCTGTATAGTATACTATGTGTATGTGTCCACAAGAATGTTCAAGGTAGCAGCATTCATAGTAGCCAAAACACAGAAATAATTCAGCCAGGCATGGTAGCTCATGCCTGTAATCCCAGCACTTTGGGAGGCTGAGGTAGGAATTGCTTGAGCCCAGGAGTTCAAGACCAGCCTAGGCAGCATACTAAGACCTTGTCTCTACAAAAAAAATTTTTAAAAATAATCTGGGCAGGCCAGAGGCGGTGGCTCAGCCTGTAATCCTAGCTAGTACTTTGGGAGGCCAAAGCGAGAGGACTGCCTGAGCCTGGAGGTTCGAGACCAGCCTGGGCAACTTGGTGAGACCTCGTCTCTACAATAAATCACAAAAATCAGCTGGGCATGGTGGCGTGCATCTGAAGTTCCAGCTACTTGAGGGCTGAGGCAGAAGGATCGCCGGAGCCCAGCAGGTCGAGGTTGCAGTGACCGTGAGTGTGCCACTTCACTCCACTCTGGGTGACAGAGAGAGACTCCAACTAAAAAAAAGTAAAGAAAAATAAAATAATCTGGGCAGAGTGGCGCATGCCAGTAGTCCCAGTTACTCGGGAGCCTGAGGTGGAAGGATTGCCTGAGCCCAGGAGGATGAAGCTGCAGTGAGCCATGATAGTGCCACTGTACTCCAACCTGGGCGGCAGAATGAGACTCCAACTCATAAAAAAAAATAAAGGCAACCACTTCAGGTCCCCTCTCACTGTGGGAGCTTTTCTGTTCTCTCAATAAATCCTGCTTTCTAAATAAATAAGTGAAATAAAAAAAATAAATAAAAAAGCAACAACTCAAATGTCCAGCTATGTCCTGATAGCATACAATGAAGGCTACAGCAATACATGTCCTACAGCAATACAATGAATAGAATTACAGCTCGATACAATGTGAGTGGCTCCCACAAACATCACATTCAATGAAAAAGTCACACAGATTCTGAAAATGCACACACAAAAGAAAAACTATATGACTCCCAGTATGTAAAATTCAAAAGAATGAAAACCGACAGTGTTTAGGGATGATGTCAATGCATTCCTGTCATCTGCAGGTTTAGATGAGAAAAGCAAGGTAACGATCACCATGGATTCTCAGGAGAGTGACAGGTCACCTTCTGGGGAGGGAAGGGACCTGTGCCTGGTCCGAGCTATGGGGGTCTCCTGACTGCCTGCACAACCTGGGTGGTGGCTCACCTTCAGCTACTCATTATGGAGACTTTTTTTTTTTTGAGTCAGGGTTTCACTCTATTGCCCAGGCTGGAGTGCAGTGGCATGCTCACAACTCACTGCAAACTTGACCTCCTAGGCTTCCACCTCAGCCTCCCACGTTGCTGGGACTACAGCCACGAACCACCATGTCCAGCTAACTTTATTCATTTTTGAGTTGGAGTCTCACTCTGTCACCCAGACTAGAGTGCAGTGACATGCTCCCAGCCACCGCAGCCTTGACCCGCTGGGCTCCGGCAATCCTTCCACCTCAGCCTTCCAAGTAGCCGGAACTACAGGCATGCTACCATGCCCAGCTAATTTTTGATTTATTGTAGGGACGAGGTCTTGCCAAGTGGGTCTCGAACCTGCGGGCTCAGGCAATCCACTCGCCTAGGCCTCCCAAAGTGCTGGGATTACAGGCCGAGTCTCCGTGTCTGGCCCCAGCTAACTTTATTTATTTATTTTTTTTGAGTTGGAGTTTCACTCCGTCGCCCAGACTGGAGTGCAGTGGACGCTCCTGGCCACTGCACTCCAGTCTGGGCAACAGAGTGAGACTCCAACTCAAAACAAAAAAAAAAAAGAAATTTCTGTAGTGAAGTCTTGCTATGTTGCCTAGGCCTTCCTTGCCTTGGTCTCCCAAGGTACTGGGATGACAGGTGTGAGCCACCGTGCCCAACCCAATATGTAGCCATTTTTGTACATTTGTTTTTATGCCTCTTTTCTGTATATGTATTATATTCCACAATAAAATGATTTAAAAAATTAATTCCAAAGATGCATTAGTGACAGAATGCCAGCATCTCTGGAAAACTGTCGTTGGTAAGCTAGAGATGATAGTGGGGAATGCTACACTAGAACTGGTTCTTTGACCCCACTGGGACCCAACTTGTGGTTCCAGATGTGGTATCTTTGCTGGATCAAAGCAACACCGTGCCCAAAAAAAAAAAAAGATTTGGTGGGACTCTGGTTTCCAGAAGTACAGAATTTGGTGTGCTGTGCCAATCAATTACAGCCAGTTTTGAGCGGGACCCAAGACAAGAAACAGATCACTTGGCAGGCAGGACCAGGTTGTGGTATGCACTGTCCTGCCACTGGGCCTTATGACTCAGTCCACCAACTGCTATGGGAATATGTCCATGGCAAAAAGACATTGTGTGGCATCTCTGACCACTCCAAACAGAATTGCAGCCCAGGGTCCTATGGTTTTATTATTATTATGATGGTGTTTGAGTTAAAGTCTTAGTCTGTCGCCCAGGCTGGAGTGCAGTGGCATACTCATGGCTACCACAGCCTCGACCTGCTGGGCTCAGGCGATCCTTCCACCTCAGCCTTCCTAGTAGCTGGAACTACAAGCATGTGCCACCACACCTGGCTAATTTTTGATTTTACTGTAGAGACAAGGTCTTGCCAAGTTGCCCAGGCTGATCTCGAACCCCTGAGCTCAGGCAACCTCTGCCTCCCAAAGTGCTGAGATTACAAGGCGTGAACCATCATGCCCAGCCCGGTTTTATTTTTAAAAAGTTTTTTAGAGACGTGGTCTCACTATGTTGCCCAGGCTAGTCTCAAACTCCTGGCCTCAAATATTACAGGTATGATATACCACACCCGGATGAGTCCTGGAATTTAGAATAAGACCAATGCTTTCCTCCACCAAGAAGTATTCCCCATTTGAAAAGCCATCCCTAGCCTGGCACAGTGGCTCACGCCTGCCATCCCCGCACTTTGGGAGGTGGAGGTGAGAGGATTGCCTGGACCCATGGGTTTGAGACCTGCCTGGGTAACATGACGAGACCTCGTCTCTACAATAAATTAAAAGAAAAATTAGCCGGGCTTGACAGCGTGCACCTGTAGTTCCAGCTACTTGGAAGGCCGAAGTCAAAGGATCACCTGAGCCCAGCAGGTAGAGGCTGAAGTGGCTATGAGCGTGCCACTGTACTCCAGCCTGGATGACAGAATGAGACTGACTTTAAAAAAATGAAAAGCATTAGCCAGGTGTGGTGGTGTATATCTGTAGTTCCAGCTACTTGGAAGACTGGAGGCAGAAGGATCGCCTGAGCACAGCAGGTCAAGGCTGTGGTGGTTGAGAGCGTGCCATTACATTCCAGCCTGGGTGACAAGACTGAGACCCCAACTCAAAAAAAAAAAAAAAGAAAAGCAGTTTCTGGCTTGCTCCTGGGGCACTGGCAGAAACTGAATCATGGGCCACCAAGTGACCATGGTCCCTGCATGGTCTACCATGATATGAAACTTTAACTCGAATGCTCACAGTGGCCTTCCATTGATTCATGGAAACAGACATGGGAAGGCCCAGAAGGCGGCAGACACCCACAGTATCCATGCCTTCCGCTCTGCTGCTTGCCTGCCAAACCACTCAGGGCATCGTGGAAGTGTCGTAGGTCCTGGACATCCAGGCAAAGCCCCAACCTGGACTGCTGGATCTGCACACTGAGCTGGCCCCACTGGCCGTAGACAGTGGGTTACTCAGGTCCTAGCAAGGGTCCTGAAGTTCAGTGGTGAAGCACAGCCCTCCAGGTGGGTAGAGCTTTGGGGGTTGGGGTTGGCAACCCTGGGACCGGGGAAGGAAAAGGTTTACTCACCAATGTTGTCAAGGATATGGAGTCCTGGGCCAGGCTAAAGGAAAATAAAGAGCCCCCAAGCTTGTTTTAGAATTAGGGTAAAGTTTCCTTCTTTGAAGAAACCTCAATACTTCAGAGATTTTAAGGGCAAATTACAGAGGCCTTTCTCTGGAGGGCAGAGGGAAGTGGCTGCAGTGAGCTGGGGTTTCCTGGGTGTACATGCTCTTCTTCCCAGCCTCTTCCTCTCCAGCCCCCACCTCCCTCCACCTAGTTGGGCGCGCTGGTACTGTCTTCCCTTGGGCTCCCCTAAGCTCACAGTGGGGGCTGGTCCCTCGAGCCTGTGTGACTTATGTGCCACCTTATGCTACCAGTTGGCCTGGGACGCCGCATTTGTATCCTTAATGAGTGCAGGACCCGCAGGTCGTCTCCTATGAGAGTCATGAATGGACTTCAGCTGGGCTCTCCCTGAGGAATCACGCTTGGGAATCCTCGCCCAGTATCTCCTGGGGATCACTCCTTTTCATGTCACCCAAGTCCAAGCTCCAACACCACAGGCCTGGAGTCCTCCATGCCCTTGAGCTTGGAGGCCTGGCCTCAAAGAGGCCCCGGTCACCCTTAGAGACCCCGCTTGTCTCCCTGTTCCCACCGTCAGCGCTAACCCTGTGAAGCCAGCCATGAGTCCACAAGCAGTGCCACCCAAAGAGCAGCCTGAGGCCTCCAGGCTTGCCCATCACCTAAGCCTGGACTCCTTGAGGGTGTCAGGAGCTAGACCGCAGCCTACTTGCACCCCACCCTCAGCCTCTTCTCAGCTGCACAGAAAAGGTGATGGAGACACTTCAGGATCAGTCACCAGTGCTCTTCTGTCCTCCACACATGCTCCTAAGAGCATCTCACGTGGGGAAGCCCTGAGGAGGCTGGTCCCAGCTCCTTACGCCTGCCATGAACTGAAAAACTGGGCCTCACCTCACTGCCACAGACAGAAACGGAACCAAAGACAAGTCTGCTCTCAGCCCCACTGTTAACACCTCTTTGTTTGGTCTTTTACAGAATCTTTGGATGTTGGGTCCCTGTCCCCAGTGCTCCCTGCTGCTGGAAGCCAGGTAGCAGCAGAATGTCACCCACTTACCACCTGAGAAACGGAAGATGTCATGGAACAGACCATGGGGCCTGGCAGAGAAGAGGTGCCAAGATGAGCAGAAGCCCAAAGAGGAACTCTGCCTCCAGTCGCTATCCAAGGAGGCTGTCCCCTCCCATGGATCCCTAGGGATGTGCTGGGAGGAGCAGGCTGTGGAGATCCCAGGGCTGTGCCAGAGGAAAAAGCATGGCTCAGATGAACTCATCTCCAGAGGTGAGGATGGCCAAGCCCAGATGTCTGAAGATACCTGATGGAGACCTTACGTTTACAAGGCAAGGTGGTGACAGGACAGCCACCGCAGGAAGTTGCTCCAGGAATTCTTTCCAGTACATTCCTCTTTTGGAGGAAATTGAAAAGGGGTCGAGTTAGTTTTGGACTAAAATGCCCACAGTCCCTCAGACTTAAGTGTCTTGGGGACTTTAGGGGGCAGAGTCCATGCAACTAGGCTCCTCTGTGTAAGGGGAGAGCATCTGGATGTCATGTCACCCTCTCCCACCTCCCACCTTCCTCCATCAGGCTCAGTCACTACCTGGCCATAGCTCCCCATTCACTGACACCTCTTCTTCCCCTGATCATGCACATTCAGAACTGACAAAGGACAATGGCGTTTTTTGTTGTTGTTCTTTTAATTCAGAAAGAGACAGAAAGGGAAAGAAATTTTAAAAATGTTTAAATAACTATTGCAGAAAAGGAGATCTGGGCTGAATGCTGGGACCTAACTCTTCCAGAATGTGGATTAACAGTTTAAAAAACAAAACAAAAAAAGAAAAAAATAAATTATTCTGCTCAATACTGTTTGGCATAATTGCATTGTTTTTCCTTTCTCAACACTCAAGACAGCCTCTTCAGGAAGTACTGAGACTGGCAAGCAAGGCTGGGCAGAACGGTGGGGGGAGCCCTGAGAGGCATTCTGTGAAACTCATCCCCTGCTTCCATCCTAGCCTTTAATCCTCCTACTTTTGGAATTGGGAAGGATAGACTCAAACTAAGCTCTCAACATATTAACTTTTAGGGGGCATCCTATGCCCCCCAACCCTCCTCTAACCAACTCCCCTGCTGGTCACTGCTTCCCCCAGCCAGCTGCAGGAGCCATACCAAGGCCCAGGAGGCTGCTTGGGGATTTGTCAACTAAGAACAAGGGGGTATCTGTGGCATCCTGTTGGTAAGGAGGAGCTTTTAGTGGTTTGGGGGCTTCACAGAAGCCCTTTCCCCCTCCTAAACTTCCCCAATCTGGAAGGGTGAGGACTCCATGGGCAGCTACCCCAGGGACCTCCGCTAGGTTCAGTCATGGGAGCAGCTTCCAGTTGTAACCCCTGGCTTCCTAGCCCTCGTGGAGCGGGAAAAGGAAAGTGGGTTGGGGAGGGGGACGCGTGGACAGGGAGGGGGCATGCAGCGGGGCAAGTGTACTCCTCCCGGCCAGGCTTCAAGAATATGCACGGCCAGCTCAGGACTTGGCAAGAATCTCTGTTGGTCAGCCATACCTGGTAGCTTCAGGTTAACTAAATTATGAGCCCAAAGCGAACTCACCCGCAAGCAAGAGGCTCCTACTCCTCTTTGGGGTGAAGGAAGAGGGTGCATGCAGTGGGCAGCTGGGCGCCCCATCTCCAGCCTTCTTTCAACCGAGTTGCTCTCTCCCTAGAGCCAGCTAGCCAAAGACGTACGTGTGTGTGAGAGAAGGGGGGGGGGGGGAAAGAGGGGGAGAAAGAGGAAGAGGAGGAGAGGGGGAGAGAGCAGCAGGGCCCCGGTCCAAGGGCATTTTCTGATTATTTTCCAGAGCAACAAGAAGGCTGGTGAGGAGGCCCAGGGCCTAGGCAGACGCTAACAACTAAGAAGGTTGTGGGTGAACAGAAGGAGCCGAGGGCACACGTGAGTGAGAAGCACCTTACAATAATGTGACAGGGCTTCCTTGTCCCCTGCCCTGTTCCTAAACCTATGTTCCGGAGTTAGGCCCTGGGCGAATCCCCCCCAGGAAGGGAGGGAACAATTCCCCGGTTTCCTAGTGAGACACGAAATGCCCTGGTCAGAGAGGCCATTCCATAGGGTGGCCGAAGGCAGGGAGGGGCCCGCGCCCTCTGGGTTTTCTCCGTGACCGCATTTCTTTGGTGGGCTTGCACTCACCCATCTGGGCTTGATAAAAGAAACGTGGAGTCTGCAATTCTCCAGAGGCCTGGGCGACTGGGGAGGACGCTAGCTTTTCTCCTGGGGGAGACTGCGCACCCCGGTCACCACGCGGACCGCTCCTTCACCCGGGCCAGCCCAGCCGAGGCCCCGGGGACGCCGCCTTCGGACCAGACACGCCCAGGCCGGGCCGCCCCGCCATTTCCTCCGCAGCGCCAGGTCGGCGACCGAGACGACGCTCCAGTCGAGCCTGAGAGCACCACACTGAGGCCCGAGCCCTGCCCTACTCCTTGAAAAGCGTGAAATAAAACCCTACCCGATAGCATAAGGGAGTGGGGAATTGAGCGACCGCCGGCCCGCCTCCGAAGGCCATTAATTGGAGGAGACGGGGCCCCGCGCCGGAAGCTCTCCTCGAGTCGCATGATTGGCTAAGAGAAACAAAAGCTCCACCCGTCTGCAGCGCTGATTGGTGCCAGGCCCAGGCCGGCCCCCGAGTCTCATGATTGGTGGGGGACAGAAGGCGCTCGCTGGACTGCAACATGATTGGTCCAGACCGCTGTCTGGCACAGACCCTGATTGCCTGGCGCCGCGCACACGTTGAGGCCGCCGCCCTCGGGCTGGCCGGGAGTACCGGGCGGGAGCGCGTGCCGGTGCCTGGCGGCTGGGCCGGGAGGGTCGTTCGAGGCCCGGCTCAGTTGCCTCGGTAGACCTCGATCTTGCTGGCCTTGGCCAGCATGTCGATGATGTGAGCCTCGAAGTCCGCGTCGTGCACTCCCGTTTTCCGGAACTCGCCCGCGTACCGGTTGTTTTCCCAGTAGTGGTGCCAGTTGCCCCGGCTGTCGGCCCCGAACCCGTACACGTTCACCTGCGGGGAAGGGAGGCGCGGCGTCACCCCGCTGCGCGGAGCGTGGAGGACCGCGGGAGATGCAGGGGACACCCAGGCCTGGCATAAGGACACCGACTCACTCACAGGGGGAGACCACTGTTACTTTTCCAGTTCTCCTTCCTCTACAGCTCATGCTAGCTTCCTTTTTTTTTTTTTTTGAGTTGGAGTCTCACTCGGTGGCCCAGACTGGAGTGCAGTGGCCACTCCCGGCCCCCGCAGCCTCGACCTGCTGGGCTCCGGCGATCCTTCCGCCTCGGCCTTCCCAGTAGCCGGAATTACAGGCAGGCGCTACCACTTTTGTTTTTTTAAAATAGATTATTTTTTTATGTGAAAGCTGGTCAAATCCCCCAAATACCCAGGACCATGGAACTTACTGGCAAAGTGGGCATGCTGGGAATGCGTACTGCCTTCGCGGCACAGTGGCCTGGCCACTAGTGAAATGGGGTTCTTTAAATGACAAACCGAGCTGGGCTCAGTGGCTCAGCCTGTAATCCCAGCACTTTTGGAGGCTGAGGCGAGTGGATTGCCTGAGCCCGCGGGTTCGAGACCTGCCTGGGCAACTTG
>NW_007250830.1:204561-208105 GCF_000164805.1 Carlito syrichta
CTCCGGCGATCCTTCCACCTCGGCCTTCCAAGTAGCTGGAACTACAGGCACGCGCTACCATGCCTGGCTAATTGTTTTTGTTTTTGTTTTAAAGAATTTATTTTTATTTTTTATTATTATTTTTTGAGTTGGAGTCTCACTCTGTCACCCAGGCTGGAGGGCAGTGGCACACCTCTTGGCTACTGCAGCCTCAACCTGCTGGGCTCTGGAGATCCTTCCACCTCAGCCTTTCAAGTAGCTGAAACTACAGGCACACGCTACCATGCCCACCTGAGTTTGTTATTTATTGTAGAGATGAGGTCTCACCAAGTTGCTCGGGCTGGTCTCGAACCTGCGGGCTCAGGCAATCCACTCACCTCAGCCTCCCAAAGGCTGTAATCCCAAAGGTGCGGGATTACAGACTGAGCCACGGAGCCCGGCTAACACTTGTAACTTTTTAATGAAGTGATTTCAAATTTGGTAAAATCATTAAAGTAATAAAGTTTGGGAAATGCAGATCTAAACAGCCTAGAGATGGGGGAAATCAAAGCCATCTGGTTTCTGCCTACAAAAACATATTCCTCTGAAGGTACCGCTAAGACCTGAGAAGGGCTACATTGTCTGTTCCATGAGCCCCACTACACTGCCTCCCCCCAGACTAGGGCCTACCCACCTCATCACACACGTGGAGGGCAAAGAAGAGCACCAGCATTCCTGTGGAAGGGTACCGTCCATGATGCTCTGTCCACCTGTCATGGATGTACTTGAAGAAGGCTGGGTTGTAGATCTGGACCTGAGAAAGGAGGTGGTAACAGGCACATGAGGGGTTTTAGAGCTTGGAGTTCAGGACAGCTTCTGCCAGTTCCCCTGTGCTGATCAGCGGACCAGTGTGTCCATGTCCCTCTGGTTCCTATAGCCTCTGCTGGGGTCAGGCATCCTGGCAGAAAGGGACTCTGAAGGTTCTAGAAGGAAACTGGGGCAACCCTGAGCCATAGCAACAGGCACACAGGTCGGGCAAGCACTGTTTCCACTGGGGTGGGGAGGAGGTGAGGAGCTTACCTTTTCTTTGTCCACTCGAAGGAAGGACTTCACTGGGGCATAGGTGCTGTAAGCAGACAGAAAGAGAATATTTCAGATGGTCCCATGGGACCTAGCTGTGGCTCTCCTCTCCTGCCTGAATGATAGCCTCACAACTTTCAGACTGATCAGCTTCCAGGCTGTTCTCCCACAGTATGTTCACTGCAGTGCTTTTGTTCAGTAGCCTTCAATGGCTCCCCATGTCACTCAGGATAAAATAGGGTTGTTTGTTTTTTTTTTTGAGTCAGGGTCTCATTCTGTCACCAAGGCTGGAGTGCAGTGGCATGATCACAGCTCACCACAGCCTCAACCTTCTCCTGAGTAGCTGGGACTACAGGTGTGTGTCACCATACCCAGCTAGATTTTTTTTTTTTTTTTTTTTGTAGAGATGGGGTCTTGCTATGTTGCTAAGCTGGTCTCCAACTCCTGGTCTCAAGCAATCCTCCTGCCTCAGCTTCCCAAAGTGCTGGGATTACAGGCATGAGCCACCGTGCCTGGCTGTGAATTATGTCTTGGTAAAGCTGTTAAAACAAACAAACAAAAAAGCTTAATGAATTGTATTTCCCATTGTTCCTGGCTGTGATGGGACAACTGCCCCCAAAGAAAGTGCTCACAGGGCAGAGCTCCCGAGTTAAGAGCTACTTTCTGTAGAGATCAGAACCAGAAGGCCCCCCCCCTCACTTTTCTGCCATCAGTGTGCTGGGTGTCACCATGCAGAATGTAACAGAACAAGCTGTGTGTGCCCTCAGCTAACCCACCATTTGGGACCCTCCCTCCTCCTCATCCTCTCTCTTGGTCAGAATGTCCAATTAAAGGAATTCTACAACTTGGCCCCAGTAAAGACTCCTCCCAAGGTAGTCCTGTCATCCATATTCTACCCCAGCCACGAAGAGGCTCACAATCGGATCTGCCCGGTGGACAGGGCGCTGGCGATCCACAGAAGGTCCAGGGCCTTGAAGGGCACCAACACAAAGCTGACATTGGCGGGCAGGTTCTTAGCACTCTCAGGGTACATGAAATGGTGGGTGGTTCGGCTGCCAACATCCTGCTCAAAGCCCACTGTTGGTGCCTGATTCATCCTGCGGGGACAAGAGAGTGACATGAGAATCAACTGCCATGGAAACTGGTTTTTAGAGAGTTTAGAGGACAACTTTGTTTCTTTTGAGTTGCAGTCTCACTCTTTGTCACCCAGGCTGGAGTGCAGTGGCACACTCATGGCCACTGCAGCCTCAACCTGCTGGGTTTAGGTGATCCTTGTGCCTCAGCCTTCCAAGTAGCTGGAACTACAGACACACGCACACCACCGTGCCCGGCTAGTTTTCTTGTGATTTAATGTAGAAATGATGTCTCACCAAGTTACCCAGGCAGGTCTCGTACCCTGGGGCTCAGACAATCCTCTTGCCTCAGCCTCCCAAAGTGCTGGGATTATAGGCTGAGCTACTGCACCTGGCCACAGAGGACAATTTGATGCTATCCATCAGAAATGTAAATGGGCGAATAGTTTGACCCAGCAATTCCATTTCTAGAAGTCTATAAAAATGGTTGCATAGATATCCAAAGATATGGGTTCAAGGATAGTCACTACAGTATTATTTGTAATCGTAAAAAGAAGAATCAATCAAACAATGAGAACCACAGAACTGGTTTATACATTTTGGCACATTCATATAATGGAATACCACGTAGCCATCTGAATACAGTAGATTTACATGTGCTAGCAACAAACATAGGGTGCCAAAAAAAAATGTATAGACTTTTTTTTTTTTTTTGAGTTGGAGTCTCACTCTGTCGCCCAGACTGGAGTGCAGTGGCTGCTCTTGGCCACCGCAGCCTCGACTGCTGGGCTCCGGCAATCCTTCCGCCTCAGCCTTTCGAGTAGCCGGAGTTACAAGCACACGCTACCACGCCCGGCTGATTTTTGATTTATTGTAGAGACGAGATCTCACCAAGTTCCCCAGGCGGGTCCCGAACCCGAAGGCTCAGGCAATCCACTCACCCTAGCCTTCTGAGGTGTGGGGGGGATTACAGGCTGAGCCACCGAGCCCAACTTAGATATTTTAAGAAAGAAAAAAAATCTGTACTAAAATTATAATACTCAGTGAGATGGATACAAGTCACGTTTGACTTCTGCAGTTACAAAGGTGCTCAAAGTGGTTATCATCAGCGTCTAGGCACTTCTGATTATGGCAGACATCTCTCTCTCTCTTTTTTTTTTGAGTTGAAGTCTCACTCTGTCACTGAGGCTGGAGTGCAGTGGCACACTCATGGCCACCCCAGCGTCCACCTGCTGGGCTCCGGCAATCCTTCTGCCTTAGCCTTTCAAGTGACCAGACCTACAGGCACACCTGGGCTAATTTTTGATTTATTGTACAGACGAAGTCTTGTCAAGTTGCCCGGGCTGGTCTCAAACTCGCGAACTCAGGCAACATACATGCCTCAGCCTCTCAAACTGCTGGGATTACAGGCTGAGCCACCGAGCCTGGCCGGC
>NW_007250830.1:208233-222356 GCF_000164805.1 Carlito syrichta
GTAATCCCAGCACTTTGGGAGGCCAAGGTGAGTGAATTGCCTGAGCCTGCGGGTTCATGACCCACCTGGGCAACCTGGTGAGACTTCATCTCTACAATAAATAAAAAATTAGCTGGGTGTGGTACCGCGCGCCTGTAGTTCCAGCTACTTGGAAGGCTGAGGCGGAAGGATCGCCAGAGCCCAGCAGGTCAAGGCTGCGGTGGCCGGCAGCAGTCACTACACTCCAATCTAGGGGACAGAGTGAGACTCCAACTCAAAAAAAAAAAAATGTGTATGCATGGCTGAACGCGATGGCTCAAGCCTGTAATCCCAGCACTTTGGGAGGCTGAGGTAAGAGGATTGCTTGAGCCCAGGGATTCAAGACCAGCCCGGGCAACTTGGTGAGACTTTGTCTCTACAATAAATCCAAAACAACAATAACAAAAAATTAGCTGGGCATGGTATCATGTGCCTGTAGTTCCAACTACATGAAAGGTTGAGGCGGAAGGATTACCTGAGCCCAGCAGGTCGAGGCTGCGGTTGCCATGAGCATGTCACTGCACTCCAGCCTGGGTGACAGAGTGAGACTCCAACTCAAAATAAAAAAAGTGTATGCATTTTTTGACATCCTGGTATACATCCAAAAGCTATTTGATAAAAAAAAAAAAAAAAAAAATCAAGTAGTGCGCCTCAGCCTTCCAAGTAGCTGGAATTACAAGCATGCGCTACCATGCCAGGCTGATTTTTTGATTTATTGTAGAGATGAGGTCTCGCTGCCCAGGCAGGTCTTGAACCCGCGGGCTCAGGCAATCCACTCACCTCAGCCTCCCAAAGGCGCGCGATTACAGGCTGAGCCACCGAGCCTGGCCCCATTTCTTTTAATGCATATCATTTAGTACCTATTATGTGTAGCAGGAAGGAATTACAACACAGGAAAGAAAAGAAAAAAAAAAGTAACAACATATTTTGTATATGAAGAGAAAAATCTGGAAGAATATTAAAATTGTTAACAATGGTTACTCTCAAGGAATAGGACTGGGGAAATTAACTTATTTTCATTATATACATTGTTTGTTTTTGCTTAATAGCAAGTATATATTACTTTTGTTATTGTTATGTTTTGGAGATTGGGTCTCATGTTGCCCAGACTGGCCTTGAGCTCCTGGGCTCAAGCAATCCTCTCGCCTCAGCCTCCCAAGTAGCTGAGACTACAGGCATGCACCACCACATCTGGCCTACTTTTGTAATTTTTTTAAAGACAAGAACAGAACATCTTTCCATAGCCTCCACCTCACCTGATTATTCTGCCTTCTTTCCTAGAAGAGAATGAATGCAAGATAAGAAGTTCAAGCACTCCCTTGGCCCCTGAGCTAGATGGAAGCCTCTATCCTGCCACACGAGCCACCCTGTTCTATACTCTAAGTCCCTATCCGCCTTTCTGCTCCAAGGTCAAGAGAAACATCCTGAGTTCTGACAGTGTCTGCCCTTCCTGTCTCTTCTGCCTCTGTCTATAGACCTTCTCCTTGGGTGTAACAAGCCAGAAAGGCTTTTACTTACTTGCAGTTTGCGCAAAATACAGGATAAATAAAACCAAAGTTCCCCTTTTAATTAAGCATCTTACACAACAGGCGAACCAGCTTTAAACTGTTGGTCTTTCCTTTCCTGCTATGATTGTTTATGAGGATATTCCTGTCTTGCGTAGACATTATGGAATCGTGACTAGCAAGGTGGGATGACTGCAACCCGGTCTTCCACTGAGGATATAGGGACACGGAAGAGAGGGAGCAAAATCTCTTAAGTGCCTCTATCAGCTTTCTATGCCAGTTGTATGGAACCAGCATAAGCCTTCCCTATCTTTACAGTGGCTGGCACCACCTAGCTCGGCTGAGTGAGGACATGCTGTGTCACGGGGACGCTCATGCTGCCTTCCTATTCAGGGATGGGACTGAAGAGGACCAGGGGCTGTGCTGTCCAGGTTCCCTGCCCGCCCTCACCAGTCACATTGCTGTGCCCCTTACCTCTCTTCTTCTTCCTTTTTGAGTAGAGTCTCACTCTGTCGCCCAGACTGGAGTGCAGTGGCATGCTTGCAGCCTCCTCAGCCTCAACCTGCTGGGCTCCGGTGATCCCTCCATCTCAGCCTTCCAAGTAGCTGGAACTACAGGCATGCACCACCACGCCCGGCTAATTTTTTTTTGCTTTATTGTAGAGACGAGGTCTTCCCATGTTGTCCAGGCTTGTCTCAAACCCGTGGGCTAAGGCAATCCTCTTGCCTCTGCCTCCCAAAGTGCTGGGATTACAGGTGTAAGCCACCGTGCCCAGCCTGCCTCTCCTTTTCCCTTCCCTTGAGGGACTAGAGTATGCTTTGGAATGAGAGGCCATCAAGTCTAGAGAGTGAGGCTTTGTTCTTAACCGCTTTAGTTCTTGTCTGGTTCAAACAGATTCCCAGAATATTCTCCAGAGTACCTAATGTGCTGTCCCCTGAACGGGGATCTAGTTCCTGCCTTTCTCACCCAAATCCATGTCTTAAAGTGAACTGCCCTCTGCCTCTGCCTCCTGTCTGGGTGGCCCTCTTTTTTTTTTTTTTTTTTTTTTGAGTTGGAGTCTCACTCTGTCACCCAGACCGGAGTGCAGTGGCTGCTCCCGGCCACCACAGCCTCAACCTGCTGGGCTCCAGCGATCCTTCCGCCTCAGCCTTCCAAGTAGCTGGAACTACAGGTGTGCGCTACCACACCCGGCTAATTTTTTTTTATTTATTGTAGAGATGAGGTCTTGCCAAGTTGCCCAGGCAGGTCTCGAACCCGCAGGCTCAGGCAATCCACTCACCTTAGTCTCCCAAAGCGTGGGATTACAGGCTGATCCACTGAGCCCAGCTTGGGTGGCCCTCTTTGGGACTCAGAGACACTGCCTTCTAGAGAAGCCAAGAAGTATCTTTCCTACTCATGAATATCTCGTAGCAGACAGTTTGTGGGGGCTGCTACAGCTTCACACAGAGATGTTGGTGTCCTATGGTCATAAAGCCACAGTATGAATCTGCCTCCTGCTGCGTCATACTCCCCCAACCCTTCACCCCCCATGAGTACAGAGAGGTTGGAGAGGAAGTATCTCTCAGTTGCCTGGGGTATGGAAGCCTAAGCAGGAAGTAGATGGATTGGGCTGGTGACACTCAGGCTGGCCAGGGCCTGGGCTAGGCAAGAGCTGAGGCCAAGATGTACTCTTGTGAGGACCTAAGAGACACACTTCATCTCACCGGACACAGAGGCCAAGCCAGTCCTGCAGATCAAAGGGCTGCAGCTGCCCAGGGTGTCTCCTGAAGACCCACCTTCTCCAATGACTTGGCAGCCCAAGCTGTCCTGAAGTCCCTCCTGGGACCTGTCAGCAGGATCACGCTGCCTCCTGCACCTGTGGGTGTCCCTATTGCAGAGCCTGCCCCCGACTCCTGCCATTGCTGGCCAGGCACCAGCTTCCAAAAGTCTGGGAATGAAGGGAGCAAGAGATCCCAAAAGACGTTGCCCCAAGGGGAAGGGAAGGAACGTGGCACTCTAATGGGGACAAGATTTTGTTTTGAGGCTCTGATTCATTTTGGAAAAGCCAAGCCCTGGAAAGGGGCCAGGGCAGGCTGGAAGATGAGCTACAGCTCCAGGACTTGGGGCATAGCAATCTAGAAATCTATCTGTCTCTGGCTGCTGCCAGCAGCCCAAGGAGTACTTGGGAGCAGGGGCCTGGGCAGGGTTGACATGCTTTCTTATTTAGGACCTGGTATCTGGCTACCTAGTCTCGTTCATTCATGCATATATTTATGGCATGCCTACTATCTACGAGGCACTGTTCTAGGAGTTATATGGATGGATTTGCTGGCCAGCTGAGGCAGGACCAGCTCAATTCTATTTGGACTAGTCAGCAGGACTCAGAGGACAAATAGGAGGAGGAGGAGGCAGCGAGATGGGCAGGGGGACATGTGGGTCAGGCCATTATCTCACTGAACTCAGCTCAGTTCTCCCCGTTGGTCATGTGTTGGTCTTGCTTCTAGGATGGGAGGTCTCTCCATTGGTTCCAAACCCCAGATATGGCTACAGGCAGAGTCACTTCCATTTCCACTTGGCTTCTTGTACAGACCAGAAGACAGCCAATCACCATCTGGGTCACGCCCTCCAGAAAGTGATTCTAGGGTCTACTTCATGATACCACATTTCCTGGCCTGGCCCCTGTGAGGGAGCATCTATAAATTTCTTTCTGCAGCCTGGCCTGATGGCACCTCGTGGGTACCATGAGCAGCCAAATCATTTGGGCTGGCAAGGCTTCTACCTGGGAGTCTCCCCACCAGCACTGGAGTGCCTGATGAAAGTGCCACTTGGCGCAGGGGTCAGGTACCTGAGAGCTGTCCTGGGCTTCCTGAGTGGCCCAGGGCTGCACTGGAGTGATGGGCACCTCATTCCCCAGCTTCTGCCACCATCTCTGGGTGGGGAGAGGCCCCTCTTCAGTTCCCATTTCGCCTCTCTCCATTTGGGGTACTGGTAGTAGGAGGATGGGGATACTCTCAGGAGGATCGGGGGTCCTGGGGGAGTCCATCCTCCTCTCTCTCTGCCTTACATCATTTCTCAACACAAGGAAGGTCTTACAGGGAATGTTGAAACCCCCAGAGACATATTGCTGCCTTGGCGTTGCTATGGAGACAGCAACAGTTTCTAAGACAAAGCCCTTCCCTCTGCCTCCTGGGAAACCTGGTCTTTTTACAATGCTCATCCTAAGAGATGTGTGAAAACAGGGCATTTTCCATATCTCTATCCTTCAGGCTCTTCCTCCACCAAGGAACGGGATGGAAGGATCTCCACTGTGGCATTTCCTGTTTCTGCCAAGTTGAGGGAGGAAGTCAGAAAACACAAAGGCTCAGGAGTAGGGAAAGCAGCCTGTGTCTGGGCCACAAATCTACCCTTTATTACCTGCTCATGCCCAGGTCTTCATTGCTGTGCCTTTGTCTGGGTTGAATGCTTTTTTTTTAACATTAGAAAATATAGTTTATTTAGAAAGTAAATAAGAGAGAGAAAGGGGAGATTCACCTCCTCAAGGTAGGCGAGGGGGCCAAAGCTAAGAAACATGGTGGCCATAGCTCAAAGAGCCATGCGGACACACCAGAGTTTAACAAAGCAATGGCTCTGAATGCCCTCTTAACCCTTCTTCCCTCATGCTGGGCACAGAAATCTCTGGAATGATCCAGCCCCAGAGTGTGCTCTGAACAGCTCCTATTTGTGCCCAGGCATTTTGTCTCCTATGAATCGGCCATAAAGTATCACCTGTTGCTATTAAGGAAGATACTAGTTTGGTTGGGGGCCCTCACGCCTGGCCCACCTGCTGAGGGGACCAGGTGGGTAGGAAGGGCCTCTGGTGGGATTTGCCACCAAATGTCAGTCAGGCATCTAGTTTCGGTTCTTTTCAGAGGAATTTGAGCCTTAGAAACTGAGTGCGGGCCTCAAGAAAAGCTTCGACTTGGAATTCTGCCTTTTAGTCCACTCCAGACAATGGAGAAAGAGCTTAGCCTGTCACAGAAGGTTCTGGGGTTCAAAGCCCCACAGCACCTCTAGCAGCAGGCAATGTGTCCCCTGCCAGACATGGCCAGGAGGCCAGTTCCCCTTCCCAGAGGCTTGTCCTGGGTCTGCTCACCTCATGATGAAGTTGTGTCCATCCACATCCTGCCCATAGCCAGAGCCCCGCAGGTTGCCTGAGTTCCCTACCACAGCGCAGCGCCGGCACTGGTGGGGGTCCCGAAAACGGTAGGGGTTCTCGCCCGGAACTATCTGGAACAGTTTCTCCAGCACCTCATTGGTATTGTGTGATTTGAACTGGGGCTGTAACATCTGTGGAGGAGACAGGAATAGAGGGGGAAATGGGGAGGGGAGAGGAGAGGAGAGGCGTAAGAAGGGAGGGCTCCACACCACCCCTCCTCTGCCCTTACTCCAGGTCTGAGCACTCAGACCTCTTTATCCAGGGCTCTGACAGGGAGTGAGAGTCTCTGAGCAGTGAGGATCCTCCCCTCTTTCAGCAACAGCAAAGTTATTGGTTTCAAGTGGCTCACTGTCCAGAGACCAGGGTGTCCTGCTAGTGACAGGGCTGTTCTGATGCACTGGAAGAGCGCTACAGGGTCATACATTCTCTAGAGATCTGCAGACCTGAGCTACCAAGCAGAGCAACTTCCTTCAGGGGCTCCTTCCCTATCAGCCTACAGGGGATATCCCTGGGACTCAGCCTGGGTGGGAGCTGGTTACCAAAGCTGCATCCAGGACTAGAATCATGGACACCTGAGCCACTCCCCAAGCCCTTGCGGAGGGCACAGAGGCACATATATTCTTTTTTTTTTTTTTGAGTTGGAGCCTCACACTTGTTGCTCAGGCTGAAATGCAGTGGCACATTTATGGCCACCACAACCTCAACCTGCTGGGCTTAGGTGATCCTTCCACCTCAGCCTTTCAAGTAGCTGGAACTATAGGCGCACGCCACCGCACTCAGCTAATTTTTGTGATCTATTGTAGAGATGAGGTCTCACCAAGCTGCTCAAGGCTGGTCTCAAACTCCCGGGCTCAGGCAATCCTCTCACCTCGGCCTCCCAAAGTGCTGGGATACGGGCTGAGCCATCGCACTTGGCCTAGGCACATACATTCTTTCAGAGCCAAAAGGCTAGAATAAAACTGGCCCCCCATCACTAGCAAGACCTGGAATCCAACCAGCAGATGGTCAAAGACCAGGAAATGAGGCAGGAGGCAAGCAAATGCTCATGGGGCCAGGCAGGTACCACCCAGGAGGGAAGTGCAGGCAGGGCCCACAGTGGACAGGAAATATGTGTCCCATCAAGAATGGACAAGTCAGCTAGGGTCGGTGGCACAGCCTGTAATCCCAGCACTTTGGGAGGCTGAGACAACAGGATTGCCTGAGTCCAGAGGTTCGAGACCAGTCTGGGCAACTTGGTGAGACCTCATCTCTACAATAAATAACAAAAACTAGCAGGGCATGGTGACGTGCCCCTGTGGTTCCAGCTACTTGGAAGGCTGAGGCGGAAGGATTGCTTGAGCCTAGCAGGTCGAAGTTGCGGTGGCTGTGAGTGTGCTACTGCTCTTCAGTCTGGACGACAGAGTGAGATTCCGATTCAAAAAAAAAAAAAAAGCCGGGCTCGGTGGCTCAGCCTATAATCCCGCACCTTTGGGAGGCTGAGGTGAGTGGATTGCCTGAGCCTGCGGGTTTGAGACCCGCCTGGGCAGTGAGACCTCATCTCTACAATAAATCAAAAAAAGCAGCCGGGCGTGGTAGCGCATGCCTGTAATTCCGGCTACTTGGAAGGCTGAGGCAGAAGGATCGCCGGAGCCCAGCAGGTCGAGGCTGCGGTGGCCAGGAGCAGCCACTGTACTCCAGTCTGGGCGACGAAGTGAGACTCCAACTCAAAAAAACAACAAAAAAAGAAGGGACAACTTCAGTCAATTATTGCCAAATATGATAGTGAGCCCAGAAAGGCCAAATTTTCCCATTTTTCACGAGCTGAAAATACGGATTTCATGTGAAATATTTTGATTTCTGAGTGTTGATGACTGATGCAAGTTTTTTTTTTTGAGTTGGAGTCTCACTCTGTCACCCAGGCTGGAGTGCAGTGGCATGCTCCCAGCCAGAGCAGGCTCAATCTGCTGGGCTCAGGCAATCCTTCCACCTCAGTCTTCCAAGTAGCCAGAACTACAGGTGCCAGGCTACCACGCCCAGCTAATTTTTTTTGACTTATTGTAGAGATGAGGTCTTACCATGTTGCCCAGGCTGATCTCAAACCCACGGGCTCAGGCAATCCTCTTGCCTTAGCCTCCCAAAGTCCTGGGATATAGGCTTGTGCCACTGTGCCCAGCCTTTTTTTTTTTTTAAATGATACAAATATTTTAAAAACGTTGACTGAGTTCGACTTCGTCCATGGGCCATCAATTGGTGATGTTGATTTAAAATGCTCTGAAGCTGGGTGCAGTGGCTCATGCCTATAATCCCAGCAGTTTGGGAGGCAGAGGGGTTCGAGACCAGCCTGGGCAACTTAGAGAAACCTCATCTCTACAATAAAATAAGAAAAAATTAGCCAGGCATGGTGGCACACACCTGTGGTTCCAGCGACTTGGGAGGCTGAGGTGGAAGGACTGTCTGAGCCCAGCAGGTCAAGGTTGCAGTGCCTGTGAATGTGTCACTGTACTCCAGCCTGGGCAACAGAGACCCCACCCCCAAAAAAGGGACAACTTCGGCCAATTATTGCCACAGGGGATCATGAGTCCAGAAAGGCCAAATTTTCCAATTTTTCATGAGAAGCTGAAAATATGGATTTCATGTGAAATATCTTGATTTCTGAGTGTTGATAACTGATTCAAGTTTTTTATTTTAATTTTTTGAGTTGGAGTCTCACTGTGTCACCCAGGCTAGAGTACAGTGGCATGCTCCCAGCCACTGCAGCCTCGACCTGCTGGGCTCAGGCGATCCTTCTGCCTCAGCCTTCCAAGTAGCCAGCACTACAGGCGCACGCTACCATGCCCAGCTAATTTTTTTGATTTATTATAGAGATGAGGTCTCACCATGTTGCCCAGGCTGGTCTCGAACCTGCGGGCTCAGGTAATCCTCTCACCTCTACAGTAAATCAAAAAATTAGCCAGGTATGGTGGCACACACCCATGGTTCCAGCTACTTGGAAGGCTGAGGTAGAAGGATCACTTGAGCAGGTGGAGGATGTGGTGGCCATGAACATGCCATTGCACTCCAGCCAGGGAGACAAAGTGAGATGCCAGCTCAAAAAAGAAAAAAATGCTCTGTGAATAGAGCCATAACTCGAATTAGTGGGTGAGCAGGAGCTGCTCAAGGGATAGAAAATCCGTCTGGAGAGGATGCTTGACTCTGAGACAAAAATTTCCAAGTTCATGGCAAAAGGGGGTGGTTGTGGGGAGCAGGGAAGAAGTGTTTCAGCGGAGTAATGCCTGGTACATAAACAGTCGCTGAGTACCATCCTGTGGGCAGGAGTCCTGGCCTGTTTACTGGGCATCCACCCCTGCCAGAGTCCTGTTCTGGCCCTATATGGCCACCGCTAAGACTATGACCTTGGGCAAAGCCTGTATACTCTCTGAACCTTGATTTCCTCCATAAAATGAAGGCAGTGACTACAAGCAACAGGCAGGACCCTTTGAGGGCCCAGGCTGTCGTGGGAAGGGCCTGTGGGGCTCCAAGTGACCCCTGCTCTGCAGACCCCAGTCCTTGGGCACTCTAACAGTATGGGCCAGAAGGCAGGTTCTGTGGAGTTGTTCTGATAAGCCTGCTCACATGAGCTTTGGAGCCTGCGAGGGTAAAGTGCTGACACTGCTCCACCATTGACACTGTGGCAACCACATAGCCTGTAGAGCCTGGAGAGTGATGCTCCAGAGGCTGGGGTGAGGTAGAAGGAATGAAAAGAAGCAGAAAGGTGAATGCCTGGAAAGACAGGGATACCTGCAGCCACAGGATCCCCCAGCCCCACCCCTTCACCTTTCTTAGCCTCTGACAGTAGTTTGCAATGCTTGCTTGCTTTTATTTAAATTTGAGAATCCAGCAACACTTTATTCTATAAAATAGAATAAATGTCCCTTACAACACCTTCTTCTCCCAGTCCAGAAAAAATTCTTTTATAGAGATTGTAAAGAAGGAAGCAAGTGACTCTCGTGGTGTTTACAATTATTTTGAGCCAAGGTTTATAAATTAGGATATTTAGTTTAAAAGGCTGGATTTCTAGGTTTCCTTAAAAGGTCAGCAGTCTCACCCAGACTGGAGTGGAGTGGCCGCTCCTGGCCACCGCAGCCTTGACCTGCTGGGCTCCAGTGATCCTTCCGCCTCAGCCTTCCGAGTAGCCGGAATTACAGGCGCGTGCTACCACGCCCGGCTAATTTTTTTTGATTTATTGTAGAGATGAGGTCTTGCCTGCCCAGGTGGGTCTCGAACCCGAGGGCTCAGGCAATCCATTCACCTCAGCCTCCCAAAGGCGCGGGATTACAGGCTGAGCCACTGAGCCCGGCTTGAGCTGCATCCTTACACAGCAACAACTGCTGGAGCCAAGGGGCCAAGGGAGCCAAGGGGCAGCTACCCCTGCCAGCTTCTCGCTTGGGACCTGTCCCCTCGTCCATGCTGCCTTCCTGGTCTAGTAGGCACTGCTGGTCTATATTTGGCTTCTACAGGCATTATAAAATACTAGTTCTCTCTCCTTCCAGGTCAGAGTTTGATCCACCCTTCAGTAATCTGTGATCCTATCTATGGCTCTGGTCCAATGGCCCTCATGCTTTGTCAAGGCTTTGGGGGCCAGAAGACAGTCCAAACCCAAGAGCAGGTGTTAAGAGTGATTCTAAAAAGTGGGGACAGATCCCTGGAGAGGGGAGGCAAAGGGGAAGTAGTCAGGGCAATGGCTCTCACCATCCACCACCTCTGGACATCTGGTGGAAGATCCATGTTCTCTCGGGTCCAGACAGGGGAAATGTTGCCATCGAAGTGGCTGTCAAACCAGTCAGAGGTACTGGTGTCGCCCATGCAGCGGCGGCAGGCACAGCTCTTGCCTGAGAGCCCCTCCTTGCTGAGGCGCTGCAGGCCAGCATAGCCTGGCACCAGCTTCACCCGGTGAGTCCCGCCCAGAGCCCCCGAGTCCAGGTAGGGCAGGGTGGCCATGCTGTGGTGCGAGTAGGTGAAGAGCAGGGACATGATGAACACCAGCAGGAAAGCCACAGAGAGGAACCACACCCGCAGGGAGCACTTCATGGTGCCGGGGGGCAGGTAGCTGTCACCGTGGCCACTGCTGTCCCAGCCCACGAAGGGGCCAGTCACGGCGTCGCCTGCCTGTTCTGACACCACGTGCAAAGGGCATAGGGGCACGTGCTGAGGCAGAGGACAGCGCCCGGGGTCCCTCGCCACACCCTCCCTCAGTGTAAGGAGAAAGCACGTCAGCAGGAGTGGCTCCCCTGTCCCTGAGTCACTCAAGCCCCTACTTAGAGACCTTCATCGGGTCTCTCCGTCACTAGCTGGGCCACAGAGGCTCTGCCTCTCCCACTGCCCTGGGAAGGGGGAGGTCAATCCATCCCAGCCTTTTAGTCCCTTGAGATTGCTGGCTGCCAGTTCTAGGGATCCCCCTCTTTGGCGGCTTGAAACAGTCCAGTCTGGAGCAGTTGGGATCCTTGTGGTTCATGAGCAGACACTGAGGCGGCCCCTCGTCCCCTGCAGCAGGGAAGCCCCAGATCCCCAATCACAACAGAGAGCCCATGGACTCCAGGGGGCCTGGATTCCATGCAAAAGTCATCTCCACTTTGACTGCTCCTCCTGGCCAAAGCCCTCTGCTAGAGAAGGGAACCAGGCCCCAACCCTGAGAGGAGAAAAGCAGGAAGCGCTGTGGGTGTCAGAAAACTCTGCCACAGAGACCAAGGTCCTCCTTGTAAAAGGTTCTGCCCTGCTGCTTTCCATCCGAGGTGCTGCTCCCTTGTCCTGGTGGCCACAGCCCCACCTGCAGTTTCATAGGGGCACAAAGCTCCTACTCCTGCTGTGGGGTCCTCTGGTGCTGGGGACAGCTGCTGCTCAGTGGGGTGCTGCATCCAACACCATCTGGGTCAGCCGAGCATGTGCCGAGCTCCCTGCCAGAGTCCAGGCCTCCTTTCTGAAACTGCTGGTCCAGGCTCAGAGACTGCTCTGCCCATCCCCACTCCCCTGAGGCCAGCCTGTCCTGGAGCTTGCAGTAATCCTCTGGCAGGTTCCCCTTCAATTGTCAGGCGCTGGGCCGCCGCAGCACAACCCTGGAATTTTAGAGAGGAAAAATAGTGTGCATATAAATCCAACAGGCATCCTGGCTCTGCCCCAGCCCCATCCCCGAGTCTCAGAGGGGACAAAGCTAGCAGGAGAGGAGACACCCACTTAATCAGAGGGTAGACAAAAGCAAGGGCTCTCCCCTCTAACTCTGCACAGACAGTATCGCTTTGCATGACTCCCAGGCCCCAATGTCTTCACTTCTTTGCCAGAAGGTAAACAAAGAGTAAAGTGATCTCCCCAGAGTCTCACGGTGGAAGCACCAGGCTTAGAAAGTTCCCAGTCCGGTTAAGTGCAGTTAATTTCAGGTGAACTGTAAGAGAAAGTGCCC
The DNA here is from genome assembly GCF_000164805.1 of Carlito syrichta. Taxonomy (NCBI): domain Eukaryota; kingdom Metazoa; phylum Chordata; class Mammalia; order Primates; family Tarsiidae; genus Carlito; species Carlito syrichta. Next base: position 220,340 of record NW_007250830.1, read on the forward strand.
CAGAGAAGATCCCAGGAGATTGTGAACAGACTCCCCCCACCCACAGCGTTCTCTGTGCCCGTGGGAGGCCCCTCCCAGGAAGAAGGGAGGGCCGGTCCTGATCCTGTGATTGTCCCTCTTCCGTCTCCACTGTGGATTATAGATAGGCATTGCTGGGTTAGCTCAGTGAACCATTAACAATCCTTCCAGCTCTGGTGTTAGAGGGAGAACCTGGCTGTCAGGAGATGGGGTGCTGGGCTCCCTCTCTCCAACCAGCCCTCTGGGCAGTTGCCTATGTCTGTCTGTATATGATGGATGAAATGAACTCCAAGGTCCTTGGAAGCACCTACAGCCTGAGGTCCCGTGTTGCCCTGGCAGGTAAGAACAGGGAGAAGACGCCATTTGTGGGGTAATTTGGGTATCAGCTCTAAGGAAAGGAGCTTGAAGCCATGCCAGATGCAAGGGGGCCAGAATAAGAGTCAGAAAGACTGGGAGGGGAGCCCCTGAGCACAGGCCCGCCACGGAAATCCTGTAAGCCTGGCTGCTTCGCCTCTCCCAACTCCTCTCAAAATCCAGTTCTGACATGGTCCCTGGGCCTGACAGCGCAGCCCTGCTCTACCTCCTTGGTTAAAGCTCCAGTTAGCCCTTCCAGGGTCCTCTGGCTGCTGCCAGCAGCTACAGAAGTCTCTCAGACTCTGTGTTCAAGAAGTTCAGCTGCCCCATCCATTTGTGGCAGTTGGGATTTCCAAGGCCAAGTCAAAGCCCAAAATCAAATAGAAAAGCTGTGCAATGTTCAATAGGTGCACAAATTTTATTCATAGTGATGCTTAAGAAAAAAACAGAAGTATTTTCCCTCTTAAAAAAAAAAACAAAAAACAAGAAACCAAAGCCCAAAGTCATAAGAGAATGGAACAAGTACATTGCACTAAGGAGGACTTTATTCTGAGTGGGAAAATGATGCTCACAGAAGTGAAGGAACTTCCCTAAGATCATGACCCTGTAAGTGGAAGTGAGCCTGTATACGTCTTGAATTATCCAGGGAGAAGAGACAGAAGGACAGAGCTGGCTTCCCAGAGTCAAGCGATCCGCAGGCCTCCCCAGGACTCCTGGCTCTGATCCTCAGGAGCATTGACTCAAATGTGCTTCTTTCCAGTGTCCTGCTATATCCATTTAGCAGATTCCACCCTATGTATGGCCTTGGCTAAATGGCCTGTAGACAGAAGGTCAGGTCACTATCTCTTCCAATTCTCTGCGTGCCCACTGCATATTCAATGTCTAATGAAAAAACTTGGTTTTTTAGGGCCCTGCTTACAGTTTCATGTGATCCAGTAAGAATCAGCCATGAGGTAGGGGGCCCTGGGAGGCAGTGACTTTGCAGGCTGAGCAGCTCATGGGAATGAGGGCCCTTGGCTGGGCAGCCCCAAGGTGGTCACTGAAGGCGGGATAGGGCAGAACTGGCACAGTTGCTTCCAAAGCAACTCCATCTGAGAAGTTGCTAACTCCTCGGGATTCCACATCGATGCAGGGGAACCTGGGGTCACTGTGCTGCCTGGTGGGGACAGGAAAATCCCTAGTTTCCACAACATGCTTGGGAAGATCAGAGAAGCAAAGTGGCTGGCAAAGGCCCATGTTCAGGCTGTTACTAGGAGCTTCCCTCAACACTGCCCAACTTGTGTTGAAAGAAGGAAGGGGCTAAAAACTATTGGAGTCCTCTAGACATGCACTAAAAACCCCAGAAGTCACACAGCGCTGATCATCCCACATCTCATTTCCACTTTTAACTCCTGTGCCTCTCAGCTCCCTTTCACAGCTACTCTGATCACTCATGACAAGCCCCTGCATATTCCATATAAAAACTACGGGGCCTGGGTGTGGTGGCTCATGCCTGTAATCCCAGCACTTTGGGAGGCCAAAGTGAGAGGACTGCTTGAGCCACTGAGTTTGAGACCAGCCTAGGAAACGTAGTGAGAAATTGTTTCTTTTTTTTTTTAGTTGGAGTCTCACTCTGTCACCCAGACTGGAGTGCAGTGGCCATTCC
>NW_007250830.1:222376-226843 GCF_000164805.1 Carlito syrichta
TTGTAGTTCCAGCTACTTGGAAGGCTGAGGAGGAAGGATTGCTGGAGCCCAGCAGGTCAATGCTGGGATGGCCATGAGCGTGTCACTGCACTCCAGCCTGAGTGACAGAGTGAGACTCCAACTCAAAAAAAACAAAAAAAAGCCGGGCTTGGTGGCTCAGCCTGTAATCCCGTGCCTTTGGGAGGCTGAGGTGAGTGGATTGCCTGAGCCCGCGGGTTCAAGACCCGCCTGGGCAGCGAGACCTCATCTCTACAATAAATAAAAAATCAGCCGGGCGTGGTAGCGCATGCCTGTAATTCCGGCTACTCGGAAGGCTGAGACCGAAGGATTGCCGGACCCCAGCATGTCAAGGCTGCGGTGGCCGGGAGCATGCCACTGCACTCTAGTCTGGGTGACAGAGTGAGACTCCAACTCAAAAAAAAAAAAAAATAAGCTGGGCTCGGTGGTTCAGCCCATAATCCCGCGCCTTTGGGAGGCTGAGGTGAGTAGATTGTCTGAGCCCACGGGCTCAAGTCCTGCCTGGGCAACTTGGCAAGACCTCATCTCTACAATAAATAAAAAATTAGCCGAGTGTGGTAGCGCGCGCCTGTAGTTCCAGCTACTTGGAAGGCTGAGGCTGAAGGATTGCCAGAGCCCAGCAGGTCGAGGCTGCGGTGGCCAGGAGCGGCCACTGCACTCCAGTCTGGGCGACAGAGTGAGATTCCAACTCAAAAAATAAAATAAAATAGCTGGAGGCTGAGTGTGGTGGCTCAAGCCTGTAATCCCAGCACTTTGAGAGGCCAAGGCAAGAGGACTGACTGAGCTCAGGGATTTGAGACCAGCCTGGGCAACTTGGTGAGACGTCGTCTCTATAATAAATCAAAAAATAAGCCAGGCGTGGTAGCACGCGCTTGTACTTTCAGCTACTTGGAAGGCTGAGGTGTAAGGAACACCTGAGCCCAGCAGGTCAAGGCTGCAGTGACTGTGAGTGTGCCAGTGCACTCCAGGCTGGGCAACAGAGTCAGACTCTAACTGAAAAATAAAAAACAGCTGGGGGTGGTGGCACACGACTTTAGTCCCAGCTACTCTGGGGACTGAGGAGGAAGAGTCGCCTGAACCCAGGAGGTTGCAGGAAGCCATAATTGTGCCACTGCACTCCAGCCTGGGTGACAATGAGATACCAACTCAAAAAAAAAAAAGAGATTGGAAGGAGGGTGCACACTTGGACATCAGCCCCTGCCTCTGCTGCCAGCTGAGGGAAGCAGGCCAGTATTCCTGGGCCACCGGGCTGGAAGGATTCGTGTATTCATTCAACAGATACTCAGGGGATACGCTAGGCCAGGGAGGCAGCGTGGAACAGGATGCACCCAGTCCTGTCCTCACGGAGCGTATGGTCTAGTGGCAAATACAAAGACACGGGCAGTTACCAAGTACTATGACAGGCAAATTTCAAGGAGCCAGGAGAGGAAATATAAGGGGTGCAAAGGCTTTGAGAAGAAACCAGCCTGGCCTATTGGAAGCACAGTTAAAGGCCAGTGAGGCAGGGAGCCGGGAGGCTGTCAGAAGGGAAGCCGGGAGGCTGGGAGGGCCAGAGGGGTTTGCATTTATTATGACTCTGATTGGAGTTTTTTAAAGAAGGAATGTGTCACAACCTGATAAACTTTACAATGGACCTTGGAGCAAATTTTTTAAAAACCTAATAATTTTGGAGGGTGCTAAATACAAAGACTGGAGGGAATGTGGAACATTTTTAAAAATTTATTATTTTTTTAGTGATAAAGTCATCTTGCTCTGTTGTCCAGACTGGAGTGCAGTGACATGATTATAGCTCACTGCAGCCTTGAACTCCTGGGCTCAAGTCGTCCTCCCAACTCAGCCTCCTGAGTAGCTGGGACTGTAGTCATGAACCACCACAACACCTGGTTAATTTATTTTTGTAGGGATGATCTCACTATGTTGCAGGTTTCAAATTCCTGGCCTCAACCGGTCCTTCCATGTTAGCCACCCAAAGTGCTAGGGTTACAGGCATGAGCCACCATGCGCAGAATGTGGAATATTAAACACACTCAGATACCAGTGGTGGGAACCGAAATTGGTACAATGCTTTGGAAGATAATTTGACATTACTTAATAAAGATGGACATGAACATATCCAAGTGTTTTGTTTTTTTTTCAAAGAATTTAAAACCATCTTTCTTATAGAAAATATGGTGTGAGAACAGAATAGGAGATGACAAGGAAGTTCCCCCAGTCATCCTGGGTTAATTTATTTTATGATTTTCCATGTGTGCAGTCATCCTCAGAGATTGTTTTCCTCCTCAGCTTTGGATGGGAAGGAAAAATTTCTCACTCAAAGGTTTTTAGAATCACTGAACTGCAGCGCCAATGAGCTCTGCCTGCTTGTCATGCTCAGCAAATTTAAAGTTTAAGCTGAACCCTAACAACAGGGCTGAATACAGCATTTTTTTTTTTTGAGTTGGAGTCTCACTCTGTCGCTCAGGCTGGAGTGCAGTGGCACGCTCCCGGTCACCGCAGCCTCAACCTGCTGGGCTCAGTCGATCCTTCTGTCTCAGCCTTCCAAGTAGTTGAAATTACAGGCATGTACTACCACGCCCGGCTAATTTTTTGATTTATTGTAGAGACAAGGTCTCACCATGTTGCCCAGACTGGTCTCGAACCTGTGGGCTCAGGTGATCCTCTTGCCTCAGTCTCCCAAAGTGCTGGGATTATAGGTGTGAGCCACCACGCCCGGCCTACAGCATTTCATGTTCCCTCCAAATCTGTCAGGTGGCTCTTGCCCCCTCTTGGGACAATCTAGTTTTTAAATGTTTAATTCATATATAATAAAATGCAGATTTCTTTCAGTGTAAAAGCTTGGTGAGTTTTATGCACTGGTGTGATCACCTAGTTTAAAATACAAAAACATTTCACCACCCAAGAAAGTTCCCTGCCAGGCAATACTCATCGCTCCACTACTTTGCTGACTTCCTGTCACCAGAGGTTAGATGTGCCTGCTCTTGAATTTCACATAAACAGACATTATGGACTTGTGTGTCTTTGGCTCCTTTTGCTCAGCATAAGGTTTTGGAGATTTATTCACACTGCTGTGGGTGTTAGTAGTTTGTTCTTTTCCATGTTTGGACATTTGTTTCCAGCTTTTGGGTGTTATAAATAAAATTGCCATGAACCTCCCATATAAGTCTTTTTTGGACACATACTCTCATTTCTCTTGGGTAAATACCTGGGAGTGGAATTGCTGGGTCACAAGCCAGGCACTTGTTTAACTTTACTAGAAACTATCAAATAGTTTTCCAAAGTGGTTGTAGCCTTTTGCATTCCCACCAGTAATACATGAGAGTTCCATCTGTTCCTGTCCTTGATATTTTCAATCTTTTTTTTTTTTAGTTGTAATCTCACGCTGTCTCCCAGGCTGGAGTACAGTGGCACACTCATGGCCACCGCAGCCTCGACCTGCTGGGTTCAGGTGATCCTTCAGCCTCAGCCTTCCAAGTAACTGGAACTACAGGTGCAGGCTACCATGCCTGGATAATTTTTTTAATTTACTATAGAGAAGAGGTTTTGCCAAGTTGCTCAGGCTGGTCTCGAACACCTGAGCTCAGGCAATCCTTTTGCCTCAGCCTCCCAAAGTGCTGGGATTATAGGCTTGAGCCACCATGCCTGGTCTCAATCTTTTTAATTTTAGGCATTCTGGTGGACATCTCGTAAATGCTAGTATTTCTACTACAAGGTATATAGAAACCTGTGCACCAGGAGACCTGTACAAGAACATTCCCAACAATGCTGTGTAATAGCTGAAAACTGCAAACAACTTGAATGTCTGTCAGAATAGAATAAATTGTGGTATGTTCAAGCCATATAGTAAAATGAATGAACTCCAGTTTTAGACAGCAACAAAGATGAATATGACCAAAAAACATTTACACTGAGTTAGATAAAAAATCTCAGTATGAATCTATGAAAAGTTAAAAAAATATGCAGAGCTAAGCAAGACATTGTTCATGTCTCTATATAAATAATGAAACAATAGAGAAAATAAACAATACAAAATTCAGGAAACTCCACTGGAGGGGGAAGGAAAGTAGATAAGACCAAGGAGGGGCCTATAGGGTTTTCAGAAGTAACAGGTTCATGTATACCTCTTAATTCAGATGGTGGGTGTGAGAGTATTTTTTATGTTTGTTCTTTAAAGAGCACACATATGATATACACTATTTTGAATGTGTGATGCATTTTATAATAAAGTCTAAAACTTTTTTTTTTTAGTCGGAGTCTCACTCTATAGCCTAGGCTGGAGTGCAGTGGTAAGTTCAAGCCACCGCAGCCTTGACCTGCTGGCTCAGGCGATCCTTCCGCCTCAGCCTTCCAAGTAGCTGGAATGACAGGTGTGTGCCACCATGACCGAATAACTTTTTTTATTTTTATTTTTTGAGTTGGAGTCTCACTCTGTCGCCCAGACTGGAGTGTAGT
>NW_007250830.1:226992-233957 GCF_000164805.1 Carlito syrichta
CAATCCACTCACCTCAGCCTCCCAAAGGCGTGGGATTACAGGCTGAGCCACCGAGCCCGGCTTTTGTTTTATTTTTTGTAGAGACAAGGTCTTGCCAAGTTGCCCAGGTCGATCTCGAACCCCCGAGCTCAGGCAATCCTCTCATCTCCACCTCCCAAAATGCTGGGATTACAGGTATGAGTCACTGTGCCTGGCAGTCTAAAACTTTTTTAGGTTAAAACAAGCTTTATTAAAGGACTACTCTGACTACTGTGTGAGACTAGCAGGGAGACCCTGGAGGAGCTGTGGCAATAACCCAGGTGGTGGAGATGTGAAATGGCTGGATATAATCTGAAGGACTTGACTGGTGGTAGCTGGAGGGGGGTGGAGTAAGTGTGAGGGGGTGGAAGAAGATAAGAATCAGGGAGACACAGAGGCTGTGGCCTAAGCAACTTGGTAGATGGGGTGCCATTCACTGATACAGAAAAGACAGGAAATTAATGGATTTGGGCGAGAAAAAACAAGAGTTCTGTTTGTGACAGGTTAAATTTAAGATGTTTTTTATATATCCATGTGCAAAGGGAAACAGGCATTTGGACACATCTATCTGAAGTTCATGAGTTGGGTCAGAATTAGATGGATACATTTAGGAATCATCCAACTACCACTCATTTTTCAAACTACAGAATCAGAAGAAATGCTCTAGGCAGGCCTGACATTGACAAGGGACGGTGGCCCAGGACAGAGCACCCCAGTGTCTCTGAAAGAGAAGTCAGCAAAGAGCCAGGAAAGATGCAGCCAGTGAGGCAGGAGAAAATCAGTCCTTTGACTGGGAAGCCAAAAGAAATGGTTTTGAGAATTAAAGAGAAATTAACAGTGTCAAATGTTGCTGAAAAAGTAAGTTGAGGACTGAGAACTTTCCACTGGATGGAGCTCAGTGACGACCTTTACAGTGGTTGATCCAGGGGCACAGTGAGGGTAAAATGGTCAGCAAGCATAGAAGATGTTCAACATCATTAGTCATCAGGGAAATGCAGATCAAAACCAGCATCAGATGCCACTTCCCACCCACCAGGATGGCTGTAATCAACAAGATAGATAATAACAAGTGTTAGTGAGGATGTGGACACACTGGAACCCTCATACTTTGCTGGTGGGCATGTGAAATGGCGCAGTCACTTTGGAAAACAGTTTGGCAGTTCCTCAAAAGGTTAAACAGAGTCACCATATGACTCAGCAACTCTACTCCTAGGTATGTATCCAAGAGAAATGAAAACGTATGTCCACATAAAAACTTGTACAAAGGCCCAGCATGGTGGCTCACGCCTATAATCCTAGCACTTTGGAAGGCCGAGGTAAGAGGATTGCCTGAGCCCATGGGTTTGAGACTAGCCTGGGCAACTTGGAGATCTCATCTCTACAATAAATCAAAACCTTAGCCGGGTGTGGTGGCATATGCCTATGGTTCCAGCTACTTGGAAGGCTGAGGCAGAAGGATCGCCTGAGTCCAGCAGGTCGAGGCTACAGTGGCTGTGAGCGTGCCACTGCACTCCAGCCTGGGTGAGAGACTCCAACTCAAAAAAAAAAGAATTGTACATAAATGATTTATAGCAGTACTATCATAAAAGCTCCAAAGTAGAAACAGCTCAAAGTTCTATCAACTGATAAATTAACAAACAAAATGTGGTATATCCATACAATGGAATATTATTCAGGCATAAAAAAGAATGAAGTTATAATACATGCTACAGCACAGAAGAACCTTGAGAACACTGTGTTAAGTGAAAGAAGATAGCCACAAAAGGCCCCACATTGGATGACTTGCATGAAATGTATAAAATAGGCAAATCTATAGAAATAGAAAGTAGATTGTTGGTTGTCAGGGGCTGGGGAGAATGGGGAATGACTGTTAGTGGGTTGAAGTTTCCTTTTGGAGTGACGAGATGTTCTAAAATTGTTTGTGGCAATGGTTGCTCAACTATGTGAATAGATTAAAAACCACTGACTTGTACACTTCAAATGGATGAACTCCATAGTACCTGAATTATACCTCAATAAAGGTGTTATTAAAATGAGGGCCATCCCCTTGGGTCCTCTGCCACTATGGGAGCTTTCCGGTCCTCTCAATAAATCTTGCTTTCTTTAAAAAAAAAAAAAGAGGGAATGGGATGTAAGAAAGTAGAATGGGGTTCAGTCAAGAGATAGTATAGAATATGTGTATATTGATATGAATGAATTAGTAGAGAGGAAGACATTTATAATGCAGGAAAAAGAGGTTAAGGTAGGAGCAAAGGCCTAGAGTGGCAAGAGGGATAGGATCGAGCGCCTACCTGGAGAGGGGCTACAGGTGAGACAGGAGGAAAAGTAGAGCAGAGAGCACAGTGAGGAGGGGCTCTGCATTGTTGGGGTTGGAGATTTACAGAGATGAGCTGTGAAATGGTCTTCCAAGAGAGAAGAGGAGTTGGAGGCAAGGCAATGCTATGATCTTTTTTTTTTTTGAGTTGGAGTCTCACTCTGTCGCCCAGACTGGAGTGCAGTGGCACGATCCTGGCCACCACAGCCTCAACCTGCTGGGCTCTGGCAATCCTTCCGCCTCAGCCTTGCAAGTAGCCAGAACTATAGGCGTGAGCTACCATGCCCGGCTAATTTTTGATTTATTGTAGAGATGAGGTCTTGCCAAGTTGCCCGGGTGGGTCTCGAACCTGCAGGCTCAGGCAATCCACTCGCCTCGTCCTCCCAAAGTGTTGGGATTACAGGCTGGGCCTCCGAGTTCGACCTAATGCTATGGTCTTATAAGAGGTTTGTGGTCATAAATTTGGCAAATGTGGGGAGACTGTTTAACAATAAACATCCCCTGAATGGCTGGTCGATGTCCAGTTGCTGAGGCTGAACAAAGGATCTGGCAACAAGGATCCAGAGGTTGGGCAGGGCAGCAAGGGCCTTGAAGAGTGGATGGGGCCAGCTTCCCACAACCCCCAGTCTTCCACCACTCAGGGGATGCATGCTTGAGCTACTTCCCCTAGTACAAGGAAACGTGGCGCTCACTAGCTCCCAAATGAAGGGAAAGGAAAACAAAAGCAATGGATTGAGGAGCAAAGGGTGCCCCAAAAGGAGAACAGCAGGGACTGTTTTTGGAGACTGTAGCAGCTTCAGAGCCATTCTCGGTCAGATCCCAGGAGACAGCCATCATCGAATTAACCTAATGAAGCACAGGATAGCACGGCCTCAGACCAGCACAGCTGAACACAACCTTCTTGGCAGGCAGAGAAAAGAAACATCAAAATAAGGCACTGAGGATGGGGGTGGGGAGCTGCCTGCCTCTGGGAGGGACAGGAGAAGGAAAAAAGCCTAGCCTAAGACTCCAATAAAGCCCCCTTTCTCCACCCACTTACAGCCTGAAGATGTGTCCTAGAGCCTCATTCTAAAGGCATCAAACCATGGACTATTACTCAAATTACAAAGTGCTTTACGAACCTCGGAGCATTTTCTTTTTTTTTTTTTGAGTTGGAGTCTCTGTCGCCCAGACTGGAATGCAGTGGCCACTCCCAGCCACCGCAGCCTCGACGAGCTGGGCTCTGGCGATCCTTCCGCCTCAGCCTTCCAAGTAGCTGGAACTACAGGCACATGCTACCACACCCGGCTAATTTTTTTATTTATTGGAGAGATGAGGTCTTGCCAAGTTGCCCAGGCGGGTCTCGAACCCGCAGGTTCAGGCAGTCCACTCAGCTCAGCCTCCCAAAAGCGCAGGATTACAGGCTGAGGCCACCGAGCCCGGCTAACCTCGGAGCATTTTCACAGATAGCCTCTCATTTAGTATTCTCAGGAGTTCCAGAATTGGCTAAACAAGGTCAGCCAGGCGAAGTGAAGATGCTTTAATGCCATGCCAGGTCTGGTGACTTCAGCCCAGTGCTCCCTTCTCGGCATCCACTGCCTTCCAAATGGGCTTTTCCACTAACTGGGGTATGGCCATCAAAAGGTTCCCTGTAAACCGGGCTTGGTGGCTCAGCCTGTAATCCCGAGCTTTGGGAGGCTGAGGTGAGTGGATTGCTTGAGCCCGTGGGTTTGAGACCCACCTGGGCAACTTGGCGAGACCTCATCTCTACAATAAATCAAAAAATTAGCCGGGCGTGGTAGCGTGCACCTGTAGTTCCAGCTACTTGGAAGGCTGAGGTGGAAGGATCGCTGTGAGGTCCCTTCAGATCAACTATCTACTCTGCCCCACAGGAGCCCCAATGTGGGATGTGTTGGAATGGGCAGGGGGAAATCCAGGAACTTGCTGCACATATCTAAATGAAGGCAGGAAGAAAAGTCTAGAAAAACAAAGTTGTCTCAATAGCTGGACAGACAGGCCAGATAGAAAGAGTTGTGGGTGGGGGTGGGAGGAAGGGGCAAGGACTAGAAAGTAGTTTATGGAACAGAACTGCCTGTGGGGAAAACCAGGTGTCTCCACACTCCAGATCACTCTTTTTCTTTTCTTTTCTTTTTTTTTTGAGACAGGGTCTCTCTTTGTTGCCCAGCTGGACTGTAATTTCTGGGCTTCTGCTTCAGCCTCCCAAGTAGCTGGGACTACAGGATGCCACCATACCCAGATCAGACCATTTCTTATTCACTTTTTACTTAATCTGATAGTTTTTAAAAAATCATGAATTTAATCCATTACACTTAACATATTTGGATGTAACTTACTCTGTGTTTTCTCTACTATCTTTTCTTCAGTTAATTTTTTTCCTTTTGTTGGGTTAACACATTATCCCCACCCCATCACTTTTTTCCCCTCCTGGTTTGGAAATTGTATGCCTCTTCTTTTAGTGATTATCTTAAATTGTTAGCATATGTACATTTTCCCAATGACGTCTACAGTTTTTAGTAATGCCATTTTCTTTTAATAAGACAGAAACTTGGTATAATTTAGCAATGAAATTCCCTACTTCCTTGATAATGTGGTCAACAATTTTAGTTTTCCTTTTTTTTTTTTAATTAAAAGTCCGTTTAGATCTGGTTTTTTGTCTCTGTGTTTTGCCATCTGTGGCCACTCACTCTTCTTGCCAACAGGTTCCTGATTTGTCCAGAAAGCTAAGAACACAATCCCAGGAGATGATACAAAGCTGGTCAAAGCCAACCACAGCAAGCCTGTTCCTTTTTCAGCAGGAATTGATCTGAGGATGGATCAGTTCAGGCCAATGAGACCTAAGGAGATATCTGCTAGGGCCATCTTGGAAAGATTCTCTTTACCAAAATAGAGGCACATGAAGAGAAAGCTTCCTTTCTCCTAGCACCTCCCTGCCTTCCTGCTTGGGATGTTAAAGGGCGAAGATATAATGTCTGGAACTGTGGTGGTCATCTCACAACCATGCAATTTTATACTCTATGACTGCAGAGCAGAAAGACCCAGGGTGCCCCACACTGAAACATGACTAATGCCCCAACCCTGGAACTCCTGACCTCTACACTTCTCATGATAAGCTAATTCAATGCATTACAGTCTAAGTCATTATGGGCTATTCTGTTACCTACATCCTGATTTTTCTGTTAATAGTTAATTAGACCAGGCAGGTGGCCCAAGCCTGTAATCCCAGCACTTTGGGAGCCTGAGGTGAGCCCACATTCAAGACCAGCCTGGGCAACTTGGCAAGACCTCATCTCTACAATAAATCAAAAAATTAGCCAGGTGTAGTAGTGTGTGCCTGTAGTTCTAGTTACTTGGAAGGCTGAGGCAGAAGGATCACCTGAGCCCAGCAGGTTGACACTGGGGTGGCTGTGAGCATGCCCCTGCACTCCCCACCTGGGCGACAGAGTGAGACTCCAACTCAAAAAAAATTTTTTTTAAATAGCTAAATTTACCAACATCATATGTCTGTTTCTATGCTCACTATTGTCATTGACAACTGCCCTTTCCCCTGGGATTTACTTTTCTTTGTACTGTAGTAGTTCTTTTTCTCTTTTCATAAATAGAAATGAGACCATACCCAGCCTGTAGTAGTTCTTTTAGTAAGGGTCTGCAGGTGACAAAACTGTCTTAGGATGTCCAGAAATACCTTTATTTCGCCTCATCCTTGAATGTCAACTGACTGAAATTCTAGATTGACAAAGATTGTCCCTAAGACATTCCTTGCCAGGTGCAGTGGCTCATGCCTGTAATCCCAGCACTTTGGGAGGTTGGAGGTGAGAGGACTGCCTGAGCCCAGAAGTTTGAAACTAGCCTGGGTGCCGGGCTAGGTGGCTCAGCCTGTAATCCCGTGCCTTTGGGAGGCTGAGGTGAGTGGATTGCCTGAGCCCGCGGGTTCGAGACCCGCCTGGGCAGCGAGACCTCATCTCTACAATAAAACAAAAAATCAGCCGGGCGTGGTAGCGCATGCCTGTAATTCCGGCTACTTGGAAGATGAGGCGGAAGGATCGCCGGAGTCCAGCAGGTCGAGGCTGCTGTGGCTGGGAGCGGCCACTGCACTCCAGTCTTGGTGACAGAGTGAGACTCCAACTCAGAAAAAAAAAAAAGAAACTAGCCTGGGCAACTTGGTGAGACTCCATCTCTACAATAAATCAAAAATATGGCAAGACCTCATCTCTACAGTAAATCAAAAAATTAGCCAGGTATAGTGGCATACGCATGTGGTTCCAGCTACTTGGAAGGCTGAGGTGGAAGGGTCACCTGAGCCCAGCAAGTCAAGGCTGTGGTGGCCACGAGAGTGCCACCGCACTATACTACACTCTGGACAACAGAGTGAGACTCCAACTCAAAAAAGAAAAAAGACATTCCTTTATTATCCTCTGGCATTTGATGTTGATGAGATATTGCCTGTCAGTCTAATTGCCAATTCTTTGAATTCTTTTTTTTTTTTTTTTTTTAATTTTAAAGATGTGGGAAGCCGGGCTTGGAGGCTCAGCCTGTAATCCCGTGCCTTTGGTAGGCTGAGGTAAGTGGATTGCCTGAGCCCGTGGGTTCGAGACCCGCCTGGGCAGCGAGACCTCATCTCTACAATAAATCTGCT